>NC_045738.1:12770735-12771314 GCF_008692095.1 Etheostoma spectabile | reverse complement strand
TTTTTTTACATATTATATAGATACTAGGATGTTGGCCAGGCAATGACTCAAATGTACTAGACATGTTAGATATATTTGTGCCATGCATAACAGCAAAAATATATGACGAGTCTCATCTTCTTTTAGTGTTTTAAAACATGTTTGTGGTCAACTTTATTGTGCAAAACACACCTATTAAAATTTTCGTATTCTGGGAAGGAATTAATTTATATATACACATTTTGTAGATTGTATCCAGAATAAGTAGTCCAGCTACAGATTACTGAGCCAAATAACATTTATTTCAATGCAGAATTGAGCACTGGATCTTACTTGATGCCCCCACTGCTTTGAGGAATGCTGGTCCTTTTCTGGGGGGCACTGGGTTGTTGGGCAGCTGCAAGAAGTGCTGCCTGTCCTCTGAGTTGCCCATTTGCTGGTTTGTTCAATCCAATCATCTGCGCTGGGTTTGCTGTTCTTGCTGTAGCCATCACAATAACTGGCAATTTTCCTCAGTGTATTTTATGCGCCTCAGTCTGCCTATTTTACTGATAGCTTGCTTAATGCACCAGTGTAAAAAAAAAAAAAAAAAACTAAAAA
>NC_045738.1:12767810-12770725 GCF_008692095.1 Etheostoma spectabile | reverse complement strand
GCTGAAATAAAAAAAATGTAAAGAATGTATTGTGTACACAATCTGACGTCCAGGCCTCTTGAAAAGAAGAGGTCTGCTTATGAATTCTGTCTATTTACAAGACAACTCTCCGAAAAAGGGAGAAATAACATTCATATGAATAAATAAATCAATTATGTGACCAAAACATACTCTTGTTTCAAAATCGTTTGTTAGAGTACTCTTATCCTGCTGTAACGATGATCCAGAATTTTCTTTTTGTGCCCTTCGAGTATCTTGGCTTTTTAGGTCCAAGTGCTTTGTTTATACATTCAAAATGACCAGTAGTAAAATATGATCTGCTTCGTCACGTCTGACTGTTACGATTTGTTCCTTTGACATCAAAAATTCTTCAAACGTCTTTGCTGGGGCTCAAAAAAGTAACTCCAGCAATTGTGTCTTTAACATGAACAGTCCAGTTTAAATGTATGTGGTTATCTTGTTCCAGTTGCGTTTACTTGTGCAGCAAACGTTTGAGATGACAGTCTGCAAAGTGCTTTGGGAATTGCCGACCAACAAAAACTCCAGGTTACCTGCCAGGCAATAAACAATTGTGGATGGTTAGTTTAGAGCATCAACAAGCGAGACAAACACATCACACTCAACAATGAACAACCCCAAATAAGATACCAGATCGATAACATACACTTCAGATGTGTGCACCGTGTATTACCACCGGCTATCATTGATAAGGTGGAACACGAACAATCCCACGTTTAGCAAAATCATCACGTCTGCAACGACAGATAATTTTGGACAGCAATACTGGTAAAAACTTCATCCAGCTAATGGTAGCAAAGTTAACAGGGAAAGACTGTGAAGTCAACAGCATCATTTTAATATAAAATGTAAGTTAACAACTGTGCCAGCGCGGCTTTGTTGTGATGCCATGCTAACCTAATTGCTAACGTTCAAAGTTAGCTAGTTAGCCATTGGACTTTAACGTTATCATTTAACAGAAAAAGTAAAGCCAGCCACCATGGTGTTGTCCCGTGGGTATCTTCTTTCATGAAACCTTCGTTGTCAATGTCGATAGCAAAGTTAGCATGAAATAAGTTAATCAGCGTGCCTGTAAGCAGCGTTAAAACTTTATGTGTAGCAACGTGGCTTTGACCGTCCAGCTAGCATAATACGTTAAACCTTGTTAACTTTTGTAATAGGGACCCGGTTTTAAACATCGAGAAATGACTCGCACAAAGCAAACCTGTGTGGAGCTTCTGGACTCGCACAACTTTAACACTTTTATTCAACCTGGCCAAATTTAGCATGCTAGTTTTAGCTTAGCCAGACTGTGTTAACAATGCGTTACTGTTAACTCTAATAAAATACGCTTGAAAAAAATAGTCTTTACCAAGCCGAAAAAAGATGCTACCTACACTTTGCTACATCCACCAACAATCTTCCCTGTTGCGTCGTTGCTTAACGTTTCGTCGACAGTTTAATTAAGTTCGGTAAATACTCGCTGTTTCGAGAAATCCACCGAGTTTTCACTCTTTTGTCTCTTCTTTCGGATTATCGACAATTCAACATGGCCGCGCGCTCGTTTTGGGCTGCTTGTTTCGTCCAAAGGACCTCCCACTGACCAATCAAAACACTACTTTGAATGTACAAATGTTGCCGTGGGACAAGCGCAAGCTGACAAATCAAGAAAAAATTGAATCTGTTGGACATATTTTGTTTAAAACGTAGGCCATATACAACTTTTGACACTGAAGAAAGTGAGTGGAATCTGGACACATGGACTGAAGTAACAAAGCATAGTTCTGGGTTTTAGTGAGTGCAGTTAATTTTCGTAATTTTGATTCAGGAGAAAGGCCTGTGGGTAAATATTACAGCAACCTCAAGGTGGATTAGAAATAAAATACAAACAAGCTCACCTCACGTGAACAAAAGGTCCCTACAATATCTAATATCTTCTTTTTTTTGGCTGGTTTTGTTCCAAAGGACCTCCCACTGACCAATCACAACACTGATTTTAAAATGTATTGTTGTGGGACAAGCTGACAAAATCAAGACACAAGTGAATCTGTAGAACAATGTTTTTTTTTATATATAGGCCTATATATATAAAAAATATATACACAACTTTGGACAGTGATAAAACAACACACACGTGTACACATACATACATACACACAGTCACATAGGCCTGTGCACACACACACAAACACCTGAAAGGTATTGTGGACATAGGTTATTAAAATGACAGAAAGAAGGAATTTAACTGTGCAATATTAAGCAGGCCAAGTCTTACAGTAAGCACAGTACAGTAAATGAAAAAGGGCCAGGCCCACGTCCATAATTCACTGACATCTAGGCAGTCTACAAACAGTCATTTTATGTTCAGCGTTGATTGCATGCAGTGGCATATTTCTATTGCTGCATAGATGCATGTAAAGAAATCGAGCTGGTCACTGCAGCAGCTGTCAGTCGCCAGTTTGGTCCTTAGGAAGTTGACCACAACAGCAGCTGGATGAACAAAGAGGCTGCAGGCACTCTGTCCAGGCATCAAACTAACTGTTTTTTGTCATGGAGTCCAGCAAAAGATGGCCAGGTTGTAGGAAAGTGTAAATTCAGGTGCAGTATTTTGCTGTTCCTTCATCCCATTGGCTGACCCTTCTCCTGGATGTCTTTATGGGCACTGAAGTCTATTTATTGGTTGGCTGTGTGGAGGTAGTTGCAAGTTGCACTGGACAATAATTTAGAGCTAGTAAAATGGAAATACAAGGGTAGATGGAGTCTTTGGAGAATGAGAGGTGCTACGATGAGGGGTGTGTGGTGTAGTCAAAGGGGAACATCCACGACTGTGGTTGGGAGATGGGGACCCTAACGTAGAGACAAAGAGTACAAATTAAATACTGTGATTTAAGTGTGTGTGTGTGTGTGTGTGTGTGTGT
>NC_045738.1:12759332-12767800 GCF_008692095.1 Etheostoma spectabile | reverse complement strand
GTGTGTGTGTGTGTGTGTGTGTGTGTGTGAACCTGTAGGTCAATTTTCTTACCATTTTCTGTTAAGTTGCTCCCATGTGGTGAGAGAGACACACAGTGTTGATCTTGGACTCTTATGTGGTTGGAGCCTCTCCCTCGCAACACATCTGCTATCTGCAAAAGATTTGAAGTCTCTTACAAACTTGTGTGCACAACCTAAAGTGAGTGTCAACTACAAAAAACAACTCTTGAGCCAAATAAACTCTGCACCATTCAGCTCTGTCCTCTAGAGGGAATGATACACAAATTTACTTTCTATTTCTGGCTCCAAATATCTTTTCCTACTATCCTAACCAGTGCCGTTAGAGAGAGACAGACATCATTTTGACAATCACAAGGAAGTCGTTTAGAAGTAATTTGGCAACATTTTTTAGGGTTCACTGTTTTCTTGACACTATCAGAATTGTCCTGAAGCAGCAACTCACAACCATAAAAAAGGGCAAAAACAAACAGTACAGTAAGAATGACATTTCAGCAAGGTATGTTTTATTATGGACATTTTCTTTTTCTGTCATTCCCTCACTCACTTTCTTGTTCTTGGCCACCATCACAGGGGTATCGTTGTGGTAGTTCTTGATGCTGCTGTCAGCTCCGCTCTTTAGCAGCAGGCGCACCGTGTCCACCTGACCTCGACCACAGGCACTGTGCAGGGCTGTGTTCCCACTGTATGACTGGCTGTTAACATCACAGCCACTCTGCAAGAGAAAAACAGAAGAAGTTGACACAGATGTGATTCATAGAGAAAGGCAGAGGAGACGCAGCTAAGCACAGAAAGTGAAACAAAAGATAGATCCACGGGGAGGGTGAGTTGCATCTGATAGGAGAAATGAAAAAGAGAAAATGCTTTACAGGACAGGTTAAGAAAGGAGAAAAGATCTGTGATTCTGCCCATGTACAACACATCTGCTAAGTTCTGATTAAAAAGTTAAACTTTGCATATTTTTAAAGGTCTTATCTATAAGATAAAAAGAATGGGAAACAGACTTATCAAATAGAGTTGAGTCACAACCCTTCTTTCCCCTCCATCCTCCCTGCCCGCACACCATTATTACCTCAATGAGGAAGTGAACCATGTCTGCGTTATTGCTCTCCACAGCGTGCATGAGTGGACTCTGGCCACTTTTGATGTCCTGATTATAGAGAAGAAGAAAAAAGCACCATGGGAAAAGTCAGAAGTTGCAGAGACGGTACATGTAAAATTTTGTGACGTTGTGAAACATAGTCAGTGCTGAGTCAGTGGAGCACAAAGACGGACCATTGCATTGATGTCAGCGCCTGCATCCAGCAGCATTTTGGCCAAATCTCTATGGCCACGCAGCACCGCCAGATGGAGAGGGCTCAAACCTGAAAACAGGGACAGAGTAGAACCTGAATTTCACTGTGAGCAAATGCAAACATACACATAGACACATACAGTGTGCACAAATCCAGATGAATGCATATTCACACTCCTGCATTAACCTGTTTGTACATATACTCCACACACAGTATATCAGTAAAACCTGAAAAATGCACCCCCCCTTCTCTTAGTCTTGATAAAACATGAAATCTCAGATTCTAATTAATTAAAATTAAATTAGGTAGACTTTGTTATCCAGTTAAAGTTGCTGTCATGTCATTAGATCGGATGCCTACATACCAACTCAGCTCCATTAATGCTCATTGTAGAAAGAGGAGCCTGTGTGTATTTTTGGGCCTTCTCCCATATGCAGAGGTGTTACTTTCACACTAAAAATGTCTCCTGATGCGGTGACATGACAGGCATACTGGGGAGATGAGGCAATGCGCCACTACATCAGACCACATGTCCTCTTCTTTTCCCTCCCATACACCCCAAAACAACCAACCCAAACCCCTACCTGAAAAAGAGTTCACATTTCTTATATCCCCCAAACAACTACTAATGTAGTCTATGTAGTTGTTCACTTATTTGACCTTGTTTCTGCTTGCACATGTATTGCAAATTATGCTGTATTACTGTAAAGCGCATGCAATATCTAGATGTAAATGTAAACTGGGTGATGTGAGGAAAATCCAACTGACAATGGTGCACATTTTCATTCTATAAGTAGCAATGCTTAGACAAAGTCTATTTATTATATCCTAATGTAATGCAACTAATTTGATTATGACTTTGCTTGTATTCATTAAATTAAGAACAAAAAAATCACTGAGGAAGAAATGGTCAATCACAAGGCTTTATTAGATTGAATAACTTAATGATAAAAGCTAGTGAGTCATCCAAGATCTGTCTTTGTCAAGAACAACTCCAATGCAGAACAGACTAAAGAGCTTCTTCTGTGGACTACAACTTACCATCATAGTTTCTGATCTCCAGGCATATGGAGGATGAGGAGCGAGAAAGCACAATTGACAGACAGTCACGCTGGTCATATTCGCAGCAGAGGTGGAGCGCTGTTTGGCCGTTACGGTCTAAGGCAGCAGGGTCGGCCCCGTCTCTCAACAAAGCCTCCACCATGTTTGCCTGCTGGGTGATCACTGCCAGATGAAGAGGGGTCTGAGGGGGCGGATGAGAGCAAAAATGACAGTTTAGACAAACCAGTGTATTCAGGTCTATAACCACAAAATGTCTCTTTAAATAGTTTTCATTTTTTACACTGCAGCACACACTAGACACCATTCAGAGAGCGTGAACCCCCTACTAGTGCTGAACAATGCTCCCATTCTCTACTATCATCAAAGATATCATTCCTATCTCTTAAAATCTGAGATAAATATATTAATTACTCTGTATACTCTTGATGTCATTACTTTAAAACAAGTATCCATCTTAGTGTCATTGTTCTGACTAAACATTCTCGTCCAATAGTGGAAATCCCAGATTGTGGTTTCCAGCAAATGTAATAATGTGGTCCCTTACTCAAGGCTTTTTTGTTTACATTCTTCAAATTGCAAATCCATGAAAGGAAAGTAGTTTTATATTTTGGAAAAATACACTTTCTGGAGGCGAGTTAAATGAGAAGATACCGCTACTGTCTATGTGGCTAACATGAAGCAAGAGCCATGAGAAAGTTAGTTGAGTACAAAGACAAAGAAACAGCTAGATAACAAAATCTGCTTACCAGCATCTCTAAAGCTAACTAATTAACATATGTTGTCATTTGTTGTTTGTTATATGCTATATAATATTGCTATATAAATACAGCACATTTACATTTACATTTATATTCAGTATATATGCCAGTCTTGGTTTGGTGCTTGTATAGGCAGATTTGTTTTATCTTTGGACAGAGCCATGCTAGCTGTTCCCCACTTTCCTATCTTTATGCTAAGCTAACCTTAGACCTGAAAGTGCTTTCCTCTAAATCTCAGCAATAAAGCCACATTTTTTTAGATATTCTACTGCCAGAAAGACAAGTTAATTGTTATATTATAAGACCCATGGAGAAAAGTGGGAAGGTATGAATTTCCCAAATCTTCCAATTACCACATTCTTGTAAGTGAGGTTGGAGGAAGAATGCCATTATTTCTAGTATAGGCCTCTTTTCATTTCTAACCTGTTCTAGTTCAGAGACACAATATAAACCGTGCCCATAAGGACAAGCCAATGCCTGGTATAAATAAACAAGGAACCATGTCTGGTAAGATTATCGTTATTACATATGTGAGGGAGTTCATGGCTGCCGTCACAGTAGCAATACGCTACCTATTTTAGCCTTAAAGTCTGACCTTAACTGTTACCTTAATATATGTTTATTTAGTTTGTTCATATGTTAAAGTTAATGATCACAAGGTTTAAATCATCTGTAAGCCTAACTATTCCTCAAATTGTTGATGTGAAGCAAATGAATGTCTAGTGTGATAGAGTCATTCATTTTGGCTGTATAGAGCCTTCAGTACTGCCTAGTCACTTGAGCCACCCCTGCCTTGTTCTAATTTGAGGGGCGGGCTTCAGGCCTATATAGACAGTCAGTGGCATTTGCTCGAGACGGAGAGAGCATGAGGAACACGCGTAAGGAACACCGGAGGGAGTAGGGCGTAAGTCCGTTGGATGCCCTCCACAATGATTTGCTTTAAGGTCAAAAGGAAACAGTGGTTTTGTTTTATGTGATCGTCTTAACTCTCCTGTCAGTTTACTTTTATTTTGTGAAAGTATTTTGTTTTTGCTGTCCGTAATTTAGGTTATTTTTGTAACACTATTTTGCTGTATTGGCCGTACTTGGGGTGAACAATAAATACCCCATCTTTTCAACATCATTTTGGACTCACCTTGTGTGTTTTCACCTGCTCACGAATACTTTCTACATCTACCTACAACAACACATCAGATAGATAGCCTACAGGCACATTTACTCCATGCCTATTCCCAACACATCAAACCCATGCATGCCAACACAATGCCAAAATTCTTAGTTATCAAGAATCACATCAAAGTCCATAAAAATAGCCGACCGTCAAAGATGAGACCTTTGCACCATATATCACAGAGCAAACAACAACAGCAGCAACTGTAGCGTGAGACTGTGTGATTACGTAATTCAAAATGAGAAGGGAACCTGTTCTGACAAACAGCCTGCAAGGGCAGGAAAAACAAAGTACGCACAGTTGACCTGGTGTTTTCCAGGATGAATCTACTACGTGCTCAATGAATTCACTTGAGCAATCTAGGATGTTCCTATGGGTGAGGTCAAAATGTATCATCCTGTTGATAATTATGTTAACTCTGGCCATGGGGGGCACTGACAACCTTCTTTTTAAATTAAGCAATGCAATAGTTTACTCATAGAGGGAAGTATTATAACCTGGAATTTTTAGGTACTATTTAAGTTACACAATGAATGCAGCAATCAGGAACAGATTGTTGTTCCAAGTTTCACTTTTGCTGTATTGTTACTGTACTATACTCTGTGTGTGTGTGTGTGTGTGTGTGTGTGTCTGTGTGTGTGTATGTATGGGTTGGGGATTTGTTCCAGTAAAGACTATTTAAAAAAAAAAAAAAAAAGTGGAGAGCGTCTCTGAGGAATTCCTCCAGTGTGTCAATACCAGTGTTCCTCCCTTTAGCTCTTGTTTCCCTGAATCCTGTGAGTCACTCACACACACACACACACACACACACACACACACACACACACACACACACACACAAAATCATATTCTCCTGAGAAATTGGAAATCCTATTATCAGTCATTGCGAAAAGAAGCCATAATACTATTTTGACCCACAGCACCAATGAAACATGTATGGTTGAATTCTCTTCAACTATTTCCAGAACTACAGGAATTACCTTCCACACTAAGGCCTTTTAAGGCCTTAAAAATAGACCTCTGCGAGTTGGCAGAGTCTAGCTGTGGCTTCCTGTAAAGAATTTCTAAGTGACTAAAACAAAAATCCAGCAAAGATAAAAGGAAGGGGGGAAGGGAGGGAAGGGTGTGCACGGTGTAGAGACGGAGGAATGAGGAAGAAATGGAAGCAGCGGAGGGGAGTCCAGGGGAAAGACAGGATAGCAAGGGAAAATCCCTTCTCTTTCCCTTGGGTCTGTCCTTGCACACTTGCATCCCTACAATATGAGCAGATCAACATGAAGGAGGTAAAAAGATGAGCGGAGGTTTCTAAGCATGAAGAACAGCCTTGGGCTGTAGGCAGTGCCAAACACAAAGAAAAGTGCATGGCAACACTAAAGGAGATAGAGACTGTTTAAGAGACTTTTGTGGTGAACACTATAGGGTAAAGTCAGTCTTGTTGCACAAAATAAACATCACACACTTTTACGTCAGAGCTGTTGACAGTTATGCTGATAGCATCAGTCAGTTCATCAGTTAAAAACCCTGACTTATCTTAAGATATATGCAGCGAGATATGAGAAAAAAAAGAGAGCAGTGAGAGAGTAAGACAGGCAGAACGACAGCACAAAAGAGAGAGAGAGAGAGAGAGACACGCGCAAGGGAAAGTCCCTGTAAACTACCCTCTAAACCAAGGTATGTTGAGAAACGTCATGTGACTTCTTGGAATAGAAATACTAAAGCACATACACACACACACATCTCCTCGTGTACACACACCCTCACCCTAAAAAAATAAAAATGTTATGTTACCAGCATGCACCTAAACAATGTCATGTGAAAAAAAGATTTCAACAGTACAGAGGATGTGACCATTTATAGACATGTCTTTATAGATGTGATTATTGAATTGTTACAGAACGTCTGCCTGCTGCGGTAGAAGTAACAAAATGCACTTTAATGGATTATTTAAATCTAAAGCAAATTAGTGCATGTTTTAGTATGGGTGGCCCCTGGGGATTCAGTCCCCAAACCCCACTAGTGTCAGTGTCTTTCAGTACACCATCAGCTGTGGGGAGAGCAGCAAAAAGTTGACTATCCTGTGTGTTTGTGCACAGCCTACTAGCGCGACCCAGTGTGGGAGTATCAAACAGCTGTGTCTCCCATCATAGTAGTTCATGAGGTGACACGAAAAGCAAGCACTGACACTTGCACAATTGTTTAGTTACAGTACTGATAGTAACACTCTGTCAAAAAGTTCCATATGCAAACCCACAGAAACTCAGGATTTGTCATCAATATTGGATAATACGTATTTTATGTTTTTCTTTGTCTTTGGGAAGTTGGCCCGTGCCAGAAAATGTGTTCAGGTCTGTCTGGTAAACTTTATATTTTGAAAAAGTTCCCTTTTGAAGTCTGTTCTTAATGCCTGGTATACAGTTGAAACCACATGATCTGGTAGGCAAATGACTGTGATGGGTGCTGAGCCTGAAAATCTCCCTTTTTGGTTATAATTGCATATGGCATAATATATGTGAGCGTGTGAAAAGAGTGTTTGTGTGTGTATGTGTGTGTGTGTGTGCGTGTGTGTGTCTTTCTTGCGTGCGTGCAGGCATACATTTTATACACAGGGTAGACACAGGATATCACAAAACCTATGCTGTCAAGCCTCAGCGATGAGGAAAGACAACAACGAATGATAGCACCAGCGTTATTTCTGGTAAGCGAGACTGTGGTGTCCTGTGTGGTGTGAAACCCCAGCCTTGAGAACTAAAGCTCTGCATGGCTCAGGTGCTTTCTCTGCTGAAGGAGGAAAAAGAGAAAGCTGGCAAAATGCAGAGCAGGAGGGTGAGGAGGTGGAGACAACAGAAGGAAACAGTGTTGGCTTAAGGCCAGTGGTTGGGACAGCCCTGAATTGAGAAACACTCCAAGACAATTCTTTGTGTACATTCCAGTAAAGTACACTGTAGTTTATCCCTTTTGTTGAGGTTACTATGCAGGAGGTTGAAGGGCACAGTCACTTTTTCATAGGAAAGATTAGACACCACAGTCAAAGTTCATTGAGTGCATTCACTGCATATCATTGTAAATAGCCAAAGTTGCGGTGGACAAGGAGTTTTGGACAGGATGTGTGCAGAAAAAGCTAATTATGTGCTTGAATACGAGTTTAAAATGACATGTTTGCAAGTTATGTCATGTCACTTTTCCAGCCTGTTCATGTAGTTAGGGCCAAGACATAAGATACCATGTTACAAAATAAAAGAAAACACTGGAAAACACAGCCCTTCCCAGCATGTGAAAGGCTTTGGCTTGTGGCAAGAACAGGTGGAGAAACCAGGAAGGGTGAATTCCACTGCATAACCATCAAACACCATGACCGTAAGAGTATGTGATAACACGGTGCAAGGCAAGGAGGAAACCAAGGCACTTCCTCTTTCATTCTTTTCCATGTTACTGTTATCAGAAGGGTGAGGCAGCAGGGGAATGTGTTTTGCATGCTGTGGTTGCCGGGGCAGAAAACCCCATCACATTTCAATTCTACATCTATCTTTCATCATTTTATACTGACTGATCCTGAGTGTTATGAAATACAACTAAAACATTGAAGAAAAACCCTTTCCAGTGGATTTGATTGCTGCCACATTTGAAAGCAAGACAATATTCTTACTCAAATGCCATACTATTGGTTCAAATTCTGCATTTGTAATAATAGCAGTTGTGTGTGCATGCATGTGTGTATTGAAAGTGCATTTGTTTTACCTGACGAAGGTTGTTGTAGACATCAAGTCCTCTGTGAGCCCACAGCAGGAGTTGAATCAGTCTGCAAACAATGGCCAACTCCCCCTGCACCACAGCTATATGGAGAGCTCTGAAATAATTACAAAAAAAACAGAGCCATAAAAAAACAGTTGAAAGAGAAATTTTCTGAAGATTTCAATAGGTTTTTAAGTGGGTCACAGCAGGCTTGTCCTGACATGACATTGTGACCCTCTGACACTTATGGCTTTTTTCCACTGCTGGTAACAGCTCGACTCGACTCGCCTCAACTCAACTCGACGCATTCTGCGTCCCTTTTCCATTGCAGATTGAGTAACGCCTCAGCGTCGCTGGTCACCATAGCTATGCGTGATGATGTAATTTTTAACGCAACTCACAACAGCACGTCGGCTACTCGCCACAGCCAGAAGA
>NC_045738.1:12759236-12759322 GCF_008692095.1 Etheostoma spectabile | reverse complement strand
TTCAAAAGAAGCTGAAGGAAGCAACAAAAATCACAGCTAAAAAAAACAAGAGTTTGGGAATTCCGACGGAGTTCAGACGTCGACAT
>NC_045738.1:12759067-12759226 GCF_008692095.1 Etheostoma spectabile | reverse complement strand
CGCCGACACAAAAGGGTAAGTTAAGTTTCCTGGTAACGCTAGCTAACATTTGCATGTGTTAGGGGCCCCAGTTAGTGTTTATTGTACGCTATATAAAGTAAATGAACTTTAGCAACCATGATTACACACCAAAATATGTCTGCTGTGTACTGTTTGTGT
>NC_045738.1:12758725-12759057 GCF_008692095.1 Etheostoma spectabile | reverse complement strand
TCAGAGCATTCACGCTTTGCAAAATCGCCGCCGCAGACCATCTGGTGGGCGTTCGATGTCCGACCGGTGAGATCTCTGGTTCTGACCTGCTGTGCTTCGTATAATCTTTATGAGTCATGAAAAGGCTTATGACAACAACTGGGATGCATCAGGGACAGCAGAGCCGGGGAGGGGGGGGGACACTGTCACAGGGTGCAAAGGAGGAAGGCCGGGATGTACGGGAGGGTTTGAAGCGCTACTTGAAAAGCTAAATAAAAACTTTCTGTGATATATTGTCTTTTTTTTTTAAAGTAAAAGTGTGCAATATTGGAAACGACATAAAGCCGCTAATA
>NC_045738.1:12752990-12758715 GCF_008692095.1 Etheostoma spectabile | reverse complement strand
TTAATATTGAACAGTTGATAAGTGAGAATAGTGCAGAGAGTAAATAATCTGTCGGTGTCTGGCTAGATTTTTTTTAAAATGTCCCGTTTGTTCTGGACACTCACTCCGCACTCTTGTTTGCTAAAAACACAGTGATCTGACCAACCAGAAGTCTGCCTCAGCTCGCTTGGAACCTTGACTGAGGTAGTACTAAAAAAAGTACCTGGTAGCTGGTCCCAGCTGGTCCCAGACTTTTTTTCGTAATGGAAAACCAAAAAAGGGGAGTAGAGTCGAGGCGAGTCGAGTAGATACTACGCAGTGGAAAACCGCCATTAACTTCTTGGCTTAAATAGAAAATGACTGATCTGATAACTAATCAGTACATATATATACGTATATGTGCAAAATGTATCTTAAGTGCAATAATCTCCAAAAAAGACATGACATTTAATTTCAGCAATTTGGTGATGTGATTAGGACGTGCTGCCTGACTGATGGCAGTACGTCTGTAAATGTTCAAACCCAGAGCACTACAAACCACATTCCCACACTGTAGCAATAAAGTCAGTCAAAGGTCAACTAAAAGCAATAGTTCAACATTTTGGGAAATGGGCTTCTTTGCTCTCTTGCTGAGAACTAGATGAGAAGATTAATACCACCATCGGGTCTGTCCATTAGTTATATAGAGCTACAGCCAGCAGCCAGTTAGCTTAGCTTAGCATAACAACTGTAAACGGAAAGCCAAATACTGTACCAGCACCTCTAAAGCCCACATTATTTCTCTTTGTTTATTCTACAAATAGAAAGTGTTTTATGTTTTACAGGGTTATGTGCTGAATTATCTCTGGGCTGGGAGCAACCTCACAGTTACAACAAACGGTCTTTTTACAAGCACATTTTTCTTTTTCTTTTTTCGCACAGATTAAACTAATGAGATATAACATGTTTGTTGGTGAGTTTTTGATGTGCTGCTAATCATATTTGTTACCTTCAGACAGAGCCAGGCTAGCTTTCCCCCTGTTTTCTGTCTTAATCCTAAACTAACAGCTATCAAACTATTGCTTTAATCAGTGTATATAGTCTACATCAATCATTTGGGATGAAAAATCACACATTCTCTTCATGAAGTTGAAATCTAATCTGTGACGGACTTTAGCTTTTTAGTATCAGAATTAGCAAATCCACTCGATCTAAAAAAAATGATCCCACTAACAGTTGTACCAAGGAGCTCCACAGATGTACAGGCATGACTCACACCACTTTTATCACACCCTTATCAAGACTAAAGGGGAAACCACTCTCTTTCGTATATATGTGAAGTGAAAGAACAAACGCAGGCCAAAGTTTAGGACAGAGAAAGGCAATAAACTAAGCAGGGGGGAAGGCATGTGGTAGAAAACCATAAGCAGTTTACTTATTATATTGTTTCTTGCTGGCAGAAGAATCAGCTTCCAGTAAGAGCCAAGTCAGTAAGTCACTTCCTTCTTTATCTCGCTCTGTGTGCTGTAAAATCCAGCCATTAAACTGTATGGTTTCTGACAGATTCTTACTGTAGGTTTACTCAGTCAGCTTAATCCAATGGATAAGTCATGATCAGACAATCATACCACAGGAAACAGGGACACTTCTTGATAAGTTACCTTTGCGCATAATTTGAGGTCAGAAAATGAGTTCTTCTAATGACAAAAGCACTTGCAACACTTTCTCACCTCCTCATTAATGACAGTAACTTCCTGCCAGAAAAAAATAAAGATTAAAGACCTCTCTAAGCAAACAACAGGAACTCTGACGCATAGTGCTAAGTTCTATACAGTTGTATGCAACAACTACACATCCCTGCACATTTTATCAAAACGGTGGTTATGTATCTGCCTTATTACAGTAGCCTTTCACATTGTATGTTGTATGCTGTATGTATGTTTACATACATGGATTATTGCACATGAATGAGCCAGCATGGACATCAACACTAAAACTAAATGTTGCTATGCAAGAGCAGGTTGGAACTGCAACTGCTATAAACAATCAGATGATTTGCTCATGACATCAGATCGAACAGCAGAAAAAGCAGAACTGTATGTTGGAACGGGAGCATTGTGGTTCTTTCCTCAGCTGGTCCCTGTTCCTGTAACTGAGCTCATTATCAAACAGATTATTAGATTTACTGTACATGCTATTAGCATCACCCATCATTTGCCTAAAAATCCCCTGCAGCGTCAATAAATCCTGCAGTGATTGGAGTGACCAATCATTGTACAGGATATCCACAGTCAGATATAGTTACTCATTTCTCTAAGCATTGAGTTCAACTAATGTATCAACAACAAGTTAGGCCTAAAGTTCATTTAGGCCTAAAGTGACTTTTTCTACTCTTTTCTTTCTGCATCCATATCACTCTTTTTCTCTTAAAATGAAACTGTACTGTTTCTAGTTCCTGGAAGTGGGGCAGACCACAGCCCTAGATAACATCAGACCCAGCGGCACTGACGTGAAAGGAGTCCCGAGCCTGCTGCATTAACACTGATAGCCCCAGTGTGTGTGTGTGTGTGTGTGTGGGGGTGTGTGGATGGGGGTGTGTTGGGTGTGTGTGTGTGTGTGTGAGTGTGTGTGTGTGTGTGTGTGTGTGTGTGTGAGCGAGAGAAAGAAAGAGAGAGAGAGAGAGAGAGAGAGAGAGAGAGAGAGCAGAATAGACACTGCAAGAAAAAAAGAGAAGGCAGCATGGTGCGGTATCCTGTTTGGTATAGAGGGTAAGGACGTAGCCAAACTGAATGATCAGAATGAAGCCAAACATATCCTGTGGTCTGTGGACCCGGAGGCTGTTTCACAAAAGTATAATTTATAAATCCAGGATAATTAATAAAGCGAGGTTTGAACTAGTTGTATATGTGCATCCTGGCTTTGGTTTTTATAATTACTTTTTCATAATTTACGTTTACTGGAGAGAACACAAATTGTGTACTAAGAATGGCAAATAAAAAGCACATGGAAGTATAATATACATAATCCTTTATTGTTAAAGAATAGTAAAATAAATATATAATCTAAAAAGATCTAATGGTCTCTGACCAGTCAGCCATTGTTAGAACCATTATTTAAAAACACATGTAGTATAGTACTTTATGTACTGCCTTTCATCACTAACTTCATTTAAAACACATTTGAAACTGTATCAGCCTTTTCTAATTATCTCAACAACTGCCATACTATATTTACCAAACTTCTACCAATATAAACAGCAGTCTTCATAGAGCAATATAGTAGCACCGACTGTCACATGAATCATTTTAAAAATAATGGTCATAGTGTTAAAATTATAACATTATTTAACTGAACAGCAATAAGTACATGAGTTATTTTAATGCACACTGATCCCAATAGGGTAAAACCACTGCTGATTGAACAGAAAAGGCTCTAGGATAAGTCAATCCTGGCTGATAGCCTGGTCAGGAGCAGGCTAGCTGCTTAGAATAAACCTCACTGGTAACTTAGGTGCTACTGCTTTCGTGAAACCGAGTCAAGGCTTAAGTCATCCGGGATAACTGGAAAATCCCAATTAAACCGCAACTAGGTTTTGTGAATTAGCCCTCAGTTGAGCAATGAGGTGATGTGTCAGTGTGTGTGAATAGTAAACAACGAGAAGAAGAGACACACCACAGTCGGCAGTTGACAAGAAAAGTAATGAAACGTCCCATTGTATAGTCCGCTGTGCTCGTCATGAAGAATGATGCTACTTCCAGGTTTTGCGGGAAAAGGTATCTATAGGGGAAACCTGGATGAACAAGAAGTTTATTGTTTTGTTTGCCATCATTTGCATCAATGCATTTTGCATCAATGCCCCAAGGTTTAACCTTGGGTTAGTCAGAGAGTAATTGAGAGGGTGAGTGTGTGATGCCCCTTTCAAAGCTCCTATATGAAAGCAACTATTTGTACAGTAGTTGAGCTCAATGCATGGATGTTACAGGATATTGAAAATGAGTCTGTTCAAATACGGGTTATCAATGTAAACAGAGAACTTGGGTAGTTTAAAACACAGCAAATACAATCTCACAGATACTATGAACTTTCACTCTTTTATAGCACAGGCAAGCGGTGTAGGACAAAAGTAAAATAGGGTAAGGAGGAGCATTGACCCAGGTCATATAACGTTAGTGGCATATAGCAAACACTGCATTGTCCTATGTTGTGGCTTGAGTGTGAAAAGGCTGTCTGACTCAGTACCTTTACATACCGTATACATACAATAAACAGAAATACTTTGTTTACTGTCATTAGATGGTTAGAGTAATAGAGAATAGAGTATTCTTCGTCTATTTGTTTTTGGTCATGCTAGTGGCATGGCTCTAGAGACCATTGGCCCACTACTTTGGTGCAGACTGAAATATCACAACAATTTCTTAACAGCACTGTTGGTGTGGCTGTGGATTTTTAATCTTGTGTTTGTGTTTTAAGAAAAAAAAAGTTAAATGTTTATATCTGGAGCAGGGCATGTGCAGAATCAAAAGAATTGAAAAAAAAATCAAAGTATTGGTTCTCTATAGTAATTTGAAATGATCTAAGTCTGCAAGTAGATAATGACCCAGTAAAGTTGTTTACATGACAGTTTCAATGATCAGAGTATCACCAAACTCTGCATATAACAGAGTTATTCTGCAAGTACAGTAAATGCACTGACTGACTGACTGATTGACTGGAAGCATGTAGGAATTAATTTGTAGGAGCTGTAAAACAATACACATCTGCAGAGAGAGAGATGAAGCTGATAGAAAGAAAGCGGTAAATGAGGAAGTGAGGAGCGGATGTTTGGGTTTTTTGAGCCCATTCATTTAAAAACAGAGAAGAAAAGAGAGAGAGACTCAGACACCTGAGAAAAACCGCAATCGTGTTTAAAACTGAGCACTCACTGGTTTTCCCGAAACTAAGGGGCTCAAAGGCGCTGAGAACAGAAGATGAACACCCCATTGACGTAAGACGATCGCATGCTCGCCGTCACTCACATTATGCATACACAAACACACACACACACACACACACACACACACATACAGACAGTGTGAAAAGCACAGGGGGACTGAGAATGTTTCTTTCTGCAGAATTCACACAAAGTTTCAAACAACCACAAAGCAACAAGTAGGTACTACACAAGGTCCCAACTTCATTACAAAGGGGTTGGATTTTGTGAAAGTCTTGTTGCCTTAAGTCATTATAGTAATAAGATAATGGTCTTCATTTTGGTTTTGTTTCTACACTGCAAATTTGGCTAACATACTTGTAAAATGCTCCAGAGTGGAGTGTCAACAATTTCTTATAATGACGACATAAGTGAAGGTGAAAGATAAAATCAGGTTATAGGGTGCCGGTGTCCAAAAAGTCACACTGTTCAAAAAAGTAAATACACAGGGTTTTACCTTTGCAAATATAAAAAATGAAAACGTATTTTTTTTTTATTGTGGCAATTATAAGAGTCAACGCACATTGAAATCTTTTTATTTCCTCACTCCTATCTGTTTACAGCGGATGTGTCAGAGGGATTATGAGTCTCTGAAGCACATATGAGACAATAAGCAGCTGTGACATGTCACGGGACTTATGGCTAAATGTTGGCCATCACAAGATTGTTTTGAATGGATGCAAATGATGCTGATACTTTTTGAAACCGCAACATCAAAGTCATAAAATTCTTGGACATGCTATGTATTCAGTCATAAGACTGTGTGTGTGTGTGCGTGTGTGTGTGTGTGTGTGTGTG
>NC_045738.1:12751050-12752980 GCF_008692095.1 Etheostoma spectabile | reverse complement strand
TGTGTGTGTGTGTGTGTGTGTGTGTGTGTGTGTCATTTCAGTTAGTGTGTGGGTGGGTGTTAAGACTTTAGACAAAGTAAAGTAACCATGCGTTAAAGTTTAATATTTGCATTCATGTGTTGTTGAGAACTCCTCCCGTGTCTTCTGTACTACTATTCTCATTCCCAACCCCCCATCCTACACTTAAAATTATAGGTTGTTTAACACACACACACACACACTAACACACTAACACAAACTTCAATGCCTATTTATTGAAGCAGCTCAGATTCAAGTGCTGCAGTTTCCAGGTTGGTGTGTGCGATCAATATCTCCATTGCTAATTAGTGAATCCTTTCTGATTGACACTAAACCAGTTTTCCTTACAGGAAGTGAAAAGAAGGTAAAGAATTTGGTTGGATTTGAGGAGGGCACTGACTGGATCTGTTCAGTATGCAGAACTAGGTTAGGCACAGAGAGCATAACCTAAATTGGGATGATATTACAGACATCTCACAAACCACAACCAGGTTGCGTAATGGCAAACCTTTTGTTTATAAAGTCAGACCATCACTTGTTAAGACTAAATGTTGTTTGGGTGTAGCCCAATGAATCACTTGTATTGACTTGTTTTGTATGTGACCATCTCAATTTGACTTTTTATGACAATGTTAATGGTTTCCCTTTGAGGAGATAGGTCATGTAGTAAAAGGGTCAGGCTGGGCAGGTCACAGAGAGGCAGGGTGCAGATCTACAGTATGTCATTGGCTTGTAAGTTATAATGCAGAATTAAATGTCAAATTACTTTTTTATGAAAGACATTATAACAGGTCACAGTAGGAAAACCTGAGGTGTAAATGATCCAATTAATGATGATGGGTTCAGAGTCATGGCATTGTGGATGCACGGAATACTCAGTGTACCGATAATACATTACATGTCACTTAGCTGACGCTCTTATCCAAAAGCAACTAAGAACTGCCTCTGGAGCAACTATGGGTTAAGTGTCTTGCTCAGGGAGACATTGGTTGACATATCGCAGTGGGAATTGAACCCATATCTCCCACAATAAAGGCACATGTGATATCCACTGCGTAATCACCACCCATATTTCTTCTATCAGTTTGGACTCATTCATCCCCACATGTAATGAAAACATGTTTTCAATTGCTTCTTGCCACCATAGAGGGCATCAAAGTACAGAAACTAATGTATTTCATTTCTAATTAAAGTATGACCTTTATAATGAAAACTATTTGAAAAAAAACACATAACACTAGACTTTGAAATTGCCCTTTTAGACTATTTAATCTGAGTTTGACTTTCATATTTGACAAGTTTGCAAATGATGAGTTACTACTTCTAGGAAGTTATAGGAATGTTTTGCTTCTTAAACTTAGGGGATGGTTACTAGTTAAAACTCTTGGTTAGACAGGTCAAGATGTAAACATGATCTGCTCAGTCTAAAGAAAATGACAATAAATTATCTCCATCTGCTGGAAATCCTATGAATATTTATGATTGTGGTAAGATTTCAGATCTGAGAATTGTGCCAAGTTTCGACTGTCTATTGTAAATAGAATGTGCTGATAATAACAAATTCCTGTTGTGAATGAATTATATAAACCTTTCAAGTTTACCATGTGTATAAGTGACTTGTATACGTGACAGGACTTCCAATCTAAGCCATTTAAAAAAAACATCAACATACGTGTCTCCATCTTCATCTTGATGTGTAGCCAGAGCAATACCAGTCAGCAGGTTTTCGGTTTGGTGGACCAGATGGTAGTTCAGCTCTGGGACAGGGGGAAAATGGTACACTGGGTATGGACCTGAGCAGGAAGGACACAGACACAGAAACATACATATATACATACATACATACATACAAACATACATAAATATATATTTATATATATATATATATATATATATATATATATATATATAT
>NC_045738.1:12744560-12751040 GCF_008692095.1 Etheostoma spectabile | reverse complement strand
TATATATATATATAGAGAGAGAGAGAGAGAGAGAGAGAGAGAGAGAGAGAGACATAAAAGGTGGCAAAAAAGAAAAAGAGAAAATTATGAGCATAACAATGAAAACGCTGCCCTGGCAAACAAGTCATTTTTGTAATAAGAAAGTGTGCAACTGTGCATGAAGGTGTGTGTTTGGTATTCAGCGATGAGTTGACCCAGTGAGTTACTTCTGTCAGTAGAATAGCTGCAGAATAGCTGACTGGACATTTTTTCATTGATTCAGCAGTCCCTGCTACATCAACAACTCCACTGTCTTTCTTTACTTGTGACACACTAGGGACAAAATATATTGAAGGGGGTGCTGCTACTAAAATAGCATAATTCATGTAATACCGATTTTTTATTTTTTATTTGGAGAGCCCTGCAGGTTGTGCCATGCTCTGCCTCTGAAAAAATCTAAATATTGCCTCTTACTTAGTCTTACAATTCAAAACAGTGAAGACCTTGTATGCACGTACGTCCCACCTAGCCTGATTATTTTGGCCTTACAAAATAGAAATCACATACTTCCGATGAGAACTTTATAGAAATCACAGCAAAACTGCGATGTGTTAAAAAAAATAAGTTCAGAAATGATTTTTCTTAGGCTCTAAATAGGCGAGGAGTTATATATATAAAAAAGACCAAAAAAAGACCAACGCTTACCGTAGTCAAACGAGGGCAATAAGAAGATAGGATATCCATCTGGACTCTGTCCTGCCTCTGCACGTCTGGGAGTCACTAGTGCTGTGCCGAAACCGGTTTCATCCGTGGCTCTTCCCAAATGACCGTCTAAACTCTCTCGTGATGTGAAGTCCGTGTCTACCACAGGGGAAACCCGGTCTCTACTTTCTGGTGGAGCCGGTGACTGCCTTTGGGTCTCCGGCTCGAGAGGAATCGGGCGTTTCCTAAAAGGAAGCCTGAAGGAAGATTTGTCCGCTGGCCGCTTGCGACTCGCAGCGCCGGTTTCTGTGCCCGGTGAGCTCCGGCCCGTGGGGCAGTGTATTTCCAAACTGTCCGTCCCTGTGCACGCGGGGGGTGCAGGTAAGCCGCCTGTCACCCGAGAGTCCTTGGCGCGACCTTTACAGTCCGCTGTCCTCGACCCGGCGCTCCCACGCTCTCGGGTAGTGGTGCGCAGATCCAGCGGCGCGGCGGCAACCGCCTGTTGGTCACCGTTCATGGTCATGATCCTCGGCATCAACCGAGGACGAGGCGCTTTGAAGAAATTTCAGGTGTATGCGCGTGTGAAGAAACCCTCTCAACGTTCAGTGACAGTTTGCTGGGAACCGTCCATCCAAAGTGGCCAAGTGCGCTTCTCCCATCCCCATTAAATCAAATGGGCAGCGATCAAAGCATCACTCTGTTTCCTTTTGTGTCACTGGTGTGTTTAAGATACGCGTTCAAAGTATTTGGCTCTTCATGCAAATGTAGGCTATTTTTCCAAGAACAACCGATAGAAGTTTGGTGTAGATAATGTGTAGCTGTCCCAGCGCACCTACAGTAGGCTACAGCCGCAGGTATAGCTGCGCCGGCGCTTGTCTCCTTTTAAAGGGAAAGTACCGTTAAACCGAAACAAAGCAAGAGTTTATAGCAGGGCAAATTAACTGGGTAAGGGAGGAAAAGAGAAAACATGTCGTTGAATTCATAATAATTTCTGCATTTCCGATCTCTCTTACATGTCTGCTTTGCATGCAAGTTCAAAACATCTAATAGGCCTACTGAATTTCTCAAGAAGTTCAAGGATTGATGCTTTTTATGGTTTTCTTGCCTTGTGAACGTCACTGTGCAGAATGTGAAAGGCTCTAGGCCATTGGCAGCTGGTTACCCAACTGCATTTTAATGCACTCTTAATAGTTAGGCTATTCTAAATGTGCAATGTAGGCTATTATTTACTGTATTAAATCCAAAAATGACCACAAGCCTATGTCATCAGATAAGGAAACTAGGCTGAAATATGCCTAGGCCCTACTATCTTTTCTGACAACAAAAGCGAGTGTTTTCTTCTTTTGAAATTTCCGTTCCGTGACGGAATATGTTTGTGTTTTGGCCTGTGTGTTAGTTGGTATCAACTGCCCAGTTTGACAGCCGGGCCAGGTTGCCAGAAATGTACCTGTAAAAATAGCAAACTCAGCTCGCTAAAGCTGTAATGTAAGTACAGCCATGGAAGCAGCAATCAGCAGAGATAGATTCTACCTGATCCCCAAAAACCTTGGCATTTTTCTAACAGCTGCATGGCTGGAGATAACGCTAACAAAACCCTGGTAAATATTGGAGACCGGAGAAAAAGGACACAGATTTGGCTAATTTCTTTATGAACAGGAAAGCTTCAGGCTAATTTATCACGGCTACTAGGGAAGGGCATTTTAAAGTCCTTTCAATATTTGTCCACTCACATTGAATTATATAGCTAGAGTCAGTTGGTTAATCTCAAAAACAATTCAGGTAGACAGTAAAGTTATCCAGACTGATCCTGGCTAACTCTGTCATGCTAACATGCCATAACTGCTAAAGTTACCAGAGGACAGGCAAGTGGGCCACGGCTGTTTACAGTCTGTTGAGCGGCCGTAGCCAACGAACGGTAAGTAATGCTGCGTTCCAGGCAACCCGTATCTTGTGTTTTCACATCCTTCTACCCATGGAAGTGCCCTGGAACGCCAGTCAAACCCATACTCGTGAACTTGTACCACATCGTTGTACTCTCAGTTACAATTTCTGACGTCACACACAAACAACAATGGCAACCCTGTTGATGCTGTACAGACGCCGGTGATTAACAGAGAGAAAGAGACGGTATTTATAGACATAAATAGGCAACGTTAAGTAATTGCGCAAAATGTGATTAAAAACAATACACATATGATTGTGTACTACTACAGGCTATGTTAATTAAATGAAGCCCAAAATATGTCACCGACTTGAAATCGCTAGTATCAGCAAGCGCTACCTAGCACTAGCTAAAGTCAATGTTAGGTAGCCGCTAGCTAATGCTAACTAGAAAGATTTGTCGTGACTTTGCCTGGAACGCTACCAAGTTGTGAATTGTGCCTAAAATCGTAACTTACAGGCTGAAAACTATGTCTGGAACACAGCATAATTTTAAGCTTATGAAAGGGTGGCTGTAAATCGGGTACAGAAGACTGTGAGTTTGCACCGTTTTTTGCGGTTGTTGCTGTGGTTTTTATTTTTGTATTTCGTATTACATATTGGACCTTTAACATGTACAACATGACTTTATTGTTAATATGTTCATAAGGCACACTTTTTCTTATTTACCTTATAATTGATTTTCTTTGTTTTGAATTGTTCCATCATGTTAATAATAAAAGATTCAAGATGAAGTTTGAACTCAGTATGTCAGATGGCAAGCTTTACTATTTCCCAACATTAGGAGCAGTTAACATACAGTTTCATACAATTTAAAATAAAAATATCAGAATTGTATTTTGCAGGTAGTTTAGCTAAGGTATTCAAAATTGGCCCTAGTTATAAAATTGCCTTTATCTTTAATAGCAAATAGCAATAGCAAACGTCTAACCAACTGTTCTACTTTATAGATGCGAATACAACAAGTTAAGACCAAGTTTAACACACAATCTGCTGAATGATATACTTTTATTATGAAACTATGACCCTAAACTATTTTTATGTATTATTGTCAGCTCAGTGTAAAAATAGAAAAAGGTAAACTTCCTTTCTGAACTTTTCTGTGCCCTGGTAGCCTACTGATGTCATGGAAGGTATTTTTTTAATGTTATTGTGTTCATGTTTCAGTGCCTCAAGTGATCAGACATAATGTGGATTTTCACACCTCTGTCTCATTACAATAGGCTTTAGAACAAACACTATTGTCTTAGTACATTACAGCTGATTGTATTATTCTATGAATGACCAGGCTAAAATAATAGCTTTCTGGTAATAACATGCTGCACTCACAAATGTTCCATTTTCTTTATCTCTGCAAATATGGGAACTCATAACATAGTAAATAAACATGATGTGAAAGCTCAAGTAAGCCTTATGTTTATTTCTAGATTGTTCAACACCCTGGTGTGGCGGTTGCAAATTTTGCAACTTGCATCAGATGCACAGGATCAGTCAGTTATCTGTTGACTCGGAAGCGTAACTTTGAACTCCAGGAATAAAGAGAATTAAGGAGGATCTCAGAGAGAAGATGACCTATTCAAACGGACTGACTTGATGCCATCTCACAGATGCCCTGCAGTGGCCACATTACCCGATCACAATCCCTCATACAAACCATAAATGTGCGTACACATGCATGCATATGCACATTCACACCTCATCTCCTTGTCTTCAATCTTATCCAACCCCACCCGCAGACTGGGCTCTGATTACCTGGGTCAATTTGGGACTTTCCTCTTTCCACTGAAGTGTGGGGCTGGCAACGGAAAGTCAAGCTTGGTGTCTAAAGTCCCTAAAACACCCTGACACTATACACTAACATGCTTTGCAGCTGTCAAGGCACTCAACCGTTATGGTCTTTTGTGGTATTAAGTATAATTAAGCTTGTGTCATCACCAGAACCCCCTCTTTTCATCATATAACCCCTGTCTTTCAGCAGCTCCGGAATCTTCCAGTTCAATTCAGAATACAATTTAAAATCCTTCTCCATACTTTCAAAGCCGTCCATAACCTTGCTCCTCCATATCTATCAGAACTCCTTCACATCGCCGCCCCCTCCCGCTCCCTCAGATCCTCCTCCTCTATCCCCCTCACTGTACCCCCCCAGCTCGACTTGTCACCATGGGGAACAGAGCCTTCAGCTGCTCTGCTCCCCAGCTCTGGAACTCACTCCCACCTGACCTCCGCAATATCGCCTCTCTCCCCCGGTTCAAAACTAGACCCAAAACCCATCTGTTCCAGCTTGCTTATTTGTAAATACACTGTTCCTGTAAGTTTTTGTTGTTTTGTTTTGTTTTGTTATCACTGCGTACACTTTTCTGTTCCCTGTATCTGTCTTTAATTGTCTGTAAAGCGACCTTTCTTATGCTGCACTGTAACTTTTATTCTTGTGTTTTATGTGTCCTAATGTTTCTATTTTGTTTTTAACTGACTATTCATGTGTCTTATTGATTTTTAATGCTTATGACTTTTAACTGTTTGTACTTGTGTTTTATCTGTTTTAATGATTTTGTGTTAAGCACTTTGAATTGCCCTGTTGCTGAAATGTGCTATACAAATAAAGCTGCCTTGCCTTGCCTTGCCTTGCCTTGAGTGCTTAGAAAGGCGCTGTTAAATGAAATGTATCATTATTATTATTGGTATTATAATTGTTTGTGAAAAACACAGGCTTACCTCTTTAACAAACAGTCTCATCCTGAACACACTTGACAGAGCTAATTACTTAAGTAATAAGACATTGACTGAGGTTTAATGATTTTTAAGAGCAGAAAACACAGTATAAACCTTCCATATTAGGGGTTCATTTCTGAGACACTGCAGCATGATGAATGCAGAGAGTAGTCATCCATGGCTCAGATCACTAGGTAACACAAGGCCCTCTTGTGCCAGAAAAGGAAAAGTGAAATTGGACTCTGAGCATTTAGAAATACATCTCTAAAGAATGAAACTACATTTGAACAACTTTGTACAAACTACTATTGTCGTTTTCTGCACAACTTGAGAAAATGGGAATTAAGTGCTTTTGTTGAGTCATAAGATTTTGAAGTATTTGTAAAGCAAATAAACTTAGTAAGGCAGGAAACTTGTGTTTGGTAGATTATTTCTCTGTGGCAACAAGGCCTTTTGGCAATAAATCTTATAACGTTGAAAAGCCTGTTTAGTTCCCTTTCAAATGCGGCCACATTTGTAAGGAACATGCATTTGTGGGATGAGCAGCAGAGCGGAGTATTAGGGTTGTGCCCTGGAAAAATTTGCCAAATCGTCTCTCTCAATGCCAAATTGCTTTTCTTTGCTGTTGCTCTTGACTCTTGTTTTGAGCTTCTTGTACCCCCAGGTGCTGACAATCAGGTGTCTGATTCTGAAACCAGTGGTCAGCCCATATCTCTTCAGTCTGGGACCAAACTCTATCCTCCAAGATGACAACACTCACCCCCACAGGGCGAGGTTTATCAGAGACTACCTCCAGAATTTAGGAGTGGAGAAGACAGAATGGCCTGCCAGCAGTCCAGACCTCAACCCCATTGAACACTTGTGGGATTAGCTTGGGCGTGCTGTTCTTGCCAGAGTGACCAACACAACCTCGTTGGCTGACTTGCAACAAATGCTGGTAGAAGAATATAATGCCTCCCCACAGCAGTATGTGACCAGCCTGGTGACCAGCATGAAGTGGAGGTGCTAGGCTGTTGTGACTGGGTATAGTTCTTCCACATGCTACTAAGGCTCCTGTTTGTGAAATGAATAAATTGTTAAATGGCCAATATGTCTTGTTTCTTGAAACTTCAATCAACCAATCCACCAAACACCAAACGAGTCAATGGC
>NC_045738.1:12738505-12744550 GCF_008692095.1 Etheostoma spectabile | reverse complement strand
GTTTGGCATTGGCAGAGAAGATTTGGCAAATTCTTCATGGGTGCATCCCACATACTCCGCTCTGTTGCTCATCCCACAAATGCATGTTCCGTACAAATTCGGCACCATTTGAAAGGGAACTAAACAGGTTTTCCAATAATGTAAGATTTATTACCAAAGGATCTACCAACACACATTTCCTTACTTTTTGTGCTAAGTTTATATGCACTTCAGTTGAGGTAAATTAAGCAGGAAAATGCTGGATATTTAAAGCAATAGTGCACAGTTTCTGTCGCCACAGAAGCCTTCGGTCATTGTGCATGAGCAACGGCCCCCCCCTCCACGCAGTTTCTTGTAGCTAATGAGGACACAGAGGGTTTAAAAAAACATGGTGGACTCTTCAGAAGAGGTAATTATCTTCCCTCAAGTTTATGCCATGTTGAGAAATACAGAGAAGGTTTTGTAAAGCTAATAGTCTTACTTACCTTTGTATCAACTCATTTGGCAATGGCTTGAATGTAACAGACGTTCATTAATATAAAAATATAAAAGTTACGCACTTAAGGTTTAAATTGGTAAAACAATCAGATTTCAGTGACAATACTGAACTCAGTGAATACTGAGCAGTGTCTGAGATAGTGTCACCCTCTTGTGGACGTTGAAGCAGAGGTTGTTAGTTCTCCCACTGTAGAGGGGCATATTTTGTGATGTTTCGGATACAATAAATACTCATTAGAAATTTAACCTTTTCTTAAATTATTTAAAAATTAATAATGTATTAATTGCAATGTTGAACCTGGTGAGGTTTACAGGTTTACCACATATATAATACAAGTTATGGACAAAATATGTCATATTATATTTTATTATTTATTTTTATGTAGAATATGCCATTTTTCATAAAGTTCATACATTTTAGTTCAATATGTAGGCCTAGTATGTGTAGTAAATAAAAGTTTTCTCTACATTTTTGTTATTATTTTAGGAGAAGTGAAGGGTGGGAGTCTCACTGGCTGCTAACAGAGACAACACATATTCTTCAGCCTTCTTCTGATCTGTCTTCTACACTTCAGTGGAAATAAAGGGTAGACAATGGAATAGCATTTTTTTTTTCTTTCATTATTATAGCTATGCACACATTCTAAATTTTCTGAAATTAAAGTCTTGACCTAATGATGGCACTAAAGGAAAAGTTGTTTACAAGTTACTGTTTAAAGAGGGATGGTAGAAGATATTTGAGGAGACATCCAGCTAGAGGTAAGAGGGCCCGTGATACACATTTATGCACAAGAGAAGCACGTGTCCGTGGGAAATTTAATTTAAAAAAAGATACTTGTTTGAAAATATTCACAACAAAACATATCTTCTTTTCTTTAAGTGTTTCATTCCAAAATGCTTCATTCATTCATGATTACGCCCTTTGTTTTCTGTCATCATTAAAATAACTCATACTTATCTTACGCAGTAATCAATCATTCACACGAGCCATTTACTGTCACGTATCGTTGTAAATTGAACATATTTTTGTTTCTGGACTGTTGGTCGGAAAAAACACTACATCTGAAGACATCTTGAATTTGGGTTCTGTTAGTGTGTTAGCATGCTAACATTAGCTAATTAGCACTAAAGACAAAGTACAACTGAGACTGAAGGAAAAGTCCTTTGTTTTTCAGGTGTTTGATTGGAAACCAAAACATTGGAGTATTAAACATTTGGACCTGATGATGGCAATAAAAAAAAAATCCTGAGAGGAACATGAATTTGTGTCTTAAATTGAATGCCAATCCAGACAATAGTTGTCTCAAAACCACAAATGTCAACCTGGTGGGGGCACTGGAGGAAAAGTGAGAGGGTTACCAAAGTCATTAGGATTCATCCTCCATTCCATGAATGTCTGTACACAATTTTGTGACGATAAATCCAACAGTTTTACAAATATTTCAATATGAACCAAAGTGGTGGACGTACTTGACAAACACAACTTTGACCTTTGCTTTATACATGCAGGCATCCTGTCTGTAAGTAGTGGCACAATGCTTTCATTCTTAGTAAATATATGTATATTTGAGGTCACACTCTCTCTCTATTTCTCTCTCACGTTGCTGCTGCTTTTTTGTTTTCTCTTTCTTGATGTAACTCTCTCTCTCTCTTTCTCTCTCTCTCTCTCTCTGCTTGCCTGCCTGAGCAATAGAGCAAAGAAAACAAACCTGTTTGGCTGGCTGCAACCAGGAAACCAATCAAAGGGTGCACCAAGAAAAGACAGAGAGAGAGAGAGAGAGAGAGAAAGAGAGTTACATCAAGAAAGAGAAAACAAAAAAGCAGCAGCAACGTTTCAGCCAATGACACGTTTCCGCTGTGCTGTGCTGTGAGTAGATGTCTCTGCTCTGTTGACCCTGGCAATATGGGACTGCTGTACTGATGAGATGTGCGATCTTAATGGTAAGTGTGTTAAATAAGGCGTAAGAAAAACAACATGTGTTGGGGTGGAGAGAGTTCTGATGGTAGAACAGTTTCAGTTTTCAGTGTCGATCCTTTGTTTTCTGTTCACTATTTTGGCCACTTGTGAGGCATTG
Source organism: Etheostoma spectabile (assembly GCF_008692095.1). Classification (NCBI taxonomy): domain Eukaryota; kingdom Metazoa; phylum Chordata; class Actinopteri; order Perciformes; family Percidae; genus Etheostoma; species Etheostoma spectabile. The sequence continues at coordinate 12,741,998 of NC_045738.1, read as the reverse complement.
TTGGTGTTGTAAAAATCTTCAAAAGACAGCCTCTGTATAAAAGATCTTGTATTTTTGTATTTTTCTGAAGATCTGACTGAGGAGAGAGAAGCTACAAATGGAACCAAATGGCTTTTTTAGGAGGAAATGCTCAGCTTCATGTGCATTTTAGAAGATGCTGTAATTGAACCTGCTATCATTTGTTGGATAATGTACTGTGTTGGATTATCTTATGGAAGAAGGATAGATGTTGTTTGTGGTGGCTAAGATGTGAGCTTTCTAATGAAGCTGGAAACTCAAAAAAATAATTGTAAGGACAATGAATGCCAACAAAACACATTTAAAAATTTGAGCCAGTATGAGTAGCTGCTCCTATTTTTGCTCATAACATTCACATATTCAAAATAGAGTTTTCACATCTTTTAAAAACAGTAGGACATTATTGTCACACCCACACATGACGGACTGACATTTAAGGTCAATTTTGATTTGTGACATAACTTCACAACAGCGGAATGATGGCGGCAGCCGGTCCAGGGGCCTCCCTGAGCCCAAAATTGAGCTCCCAGCCCCCTACCGGTGGAGACCGGCGGCTAGTGGACAAAGCCCTCAGAAGACTGGATAAGCTCCGGGAGTTGTGCACTAACCCCCGGCTGGGCCTTAGGAACAGTCCACCATACCTGCCAGACCTGGTATCTGAGACGGCAACACTGCTTACAGAGGTCTGGAAGCCCTACCGAGGCCCGAAGGTGGCAAGCGGACAGGTGCCGCGAGGAGACGAGGCCAAATACCTGAGGATCCACATCAGAAACCTGTTGGATAAGACAGACAGGGCTTTGATGCTGTTCAAAGAGGGACGGGAGAAGATATTTGAGGAGACATCCAGCCACAGGTAAGAGGGCCCCTGGCTGACATCTCCATCTATATAACAGAAATAAGTGTATAGATGGAGGTGTAGTGTTTCTTTCTAAAATGCAACATATCTTATTTTATTTGTTGTATAAATCCTTTAATCAAAAGCTTCTTTCATTCATTTATGAACACATCCTTTGTCCTCTGTCATTTAATGACAGTACTGTCACATGTTCAAACGTGATTAAATAAAAAATCACCTTTTAACATTAATCAGCATTATTTATTTCAGTCATTTATCTAACTGAAAATGCCAAACGGTGCTGCTTCAAGCCTCTTAAATATGAGAATGTGCAGTTTTTCTGTGATTTGTATCATTGTAAATTGAATTTCTTTGGGTGTTTTTGACTGTTGGTTGGAAAAAAAGACATCTGAAGACATCATCTTGGGTATTTTTACTAACTTTTTTAACACAAAAAATTAGGCACAGATTAATCAATAATTAAAATGATTGATAAATGTAACTCCATTGTTAAATACAACTTCACATAGTTTAAGTGACGTTAACACAAGCACAAATGAAAAAGACAAACATATTTTCTCATTTTCATGTAACACTATTTAGCTATTTTTCTTTTTTGCTCAAGTTTTGAGATATCCATCTCTGATTTCTGTCGCCGTACTACAACTATAACTATAAACACAACGCTCACAGCATAAAAACAATACTATTAAAAAGTAATTCTGGATAATTATTCTGTGGACTATCCAGAATAATGGATGAAACTTTTTCTTTGGATTTTTTAACATTCTGTGAGCACCACAAATTAAGCTTCATTTAAACAAACAAAATGCCTAAGACTGTCCAACCTAAAAAAAATAAAACCTAAACTATCTGCGTGGCAGGTGCCACCCGAGGTAACTGACCATTGAAGGACAAAATGTCCATGTTATGCTAGGTCAACTCAACAAGATCGTGTTCTCAAAATGAAGAACATTATCTTTTTCCAGATGTGTTCCGCTCTGTAACCTGATCTTGAGTAAATACACTGACGGCGGGATCAGAAAGAGGCCACACATCCCTCAAATCTTTATTCAATACCATGGAGACGGGATTTAGGCTCTTTACTCAGCTTATGCTCTTTAAAAAATACAATAATCCAAAAGTAGTCTTCTGTATTTGCATGACTAAAAGAAAGAGTCATAACCTAAAACTTGCCAGTTATGATAGAGGCTGCGCCCCTTCCTTGAACACTAAATTAAATGAACTGAAATAACTCTGTTACACCATTTATAGAAGCTCTAGTTTAATAAAATAACTTCCCCAATTCCCACAAGTCAAATATAGACTTCATTGTGCATCAGTGAAAGAAAAATGACCGTAAGTTGGCTGTTTGGCTAAAGTGGATAGTTTGGAACAGCTTAAAGAGAGTTTCTTTTTAATTTGGAGCTTGGGCCGTGTCTGCTTCTTCTGTCGAGACTACTAATGACGAAGGTGGAAAAAGGGCCAAACCTGCATCTTTGTGATGCTAATGCACGGAAACTTGGCAAAAGCAACTACAGTTTGGGAGCAGCTTTGGAGAGCGACTGTCTGGCCTTGAACAGACATTTTGTTGTCTGTTTATGTCCATACAGTTGTATCCATAGGGTATACACAAGTATCCTCTGCTTTCACTGTATCTTCTAACCTGCATGTGCCCTAAATTCAGGAGTGGATGAGCACTAAACTACTCTGCAGTATTCACTGCAATGTATCCCAACACTATGCAACAAATAAGAGGGACAGGACCTGGAGCGCATGGTTATAACTAAAGCGTTTACTGTAATAAAGGGCAGCATGTCAACAACCAGCATGTCAGGGTAGAAAGTCTTTATTCTAATTTGTACTTGGATGAAGACATGCTATCTATCTATCTATCTATCTATCATTGGCAATTTTAGACCCGTTAACATTTTTTTTTAATGCTTCAAGTCAGTTTGCAAACTTGTACGTTAGTAACTAGTCCGTTAGTATGAAGACATGCTATCTATGCTATCTATCTATCTATCTATCTATCTATCTATCCTGAGATTTTGACTCTACTCGACAACATTAAATGTATGCCATTTTTTTACATACATCGTCTTTTATGACAGATTTTATTTTAGCAGAATCTGAAAACCAGAGAGAGCCATATTTAAAGGTTTATTGCATCATCTTGCACACACAAGATAGCAGATGGCCTCACCGCAGCTAGGTCTGCATGGGCAGTCATGTGGCAAATTTACATAGTGTTATGTGTAATGTGGCTCAGATGTCAGGGCAAATTATAATATATATATAATATATAATAGTTAATATCATAGTTGGTGTTTTTTAGAATGTCCTGTTTTTTTTCAGCTTATTATCCCAAAGACATAACAGAGTAAGCTGTAGGTACGTCGTCTATTTCTAATTACAATGACTGTTAAATAAAAGAAAAGACTGTGCTAAAATAAAAGTCTCCTTTTTTATTCAGTAACAAGTGAAACGTTCATCACGTGAAGCATAAAAAAAACCTGAAGCAAGACAGACAGTCGAGGCCACAGACAGAAGCAGACAGTGAAATGTTTTAGCTGCTGGATTTATGAAATGCAGTGGCTTGAAAACGTTTACACACCCATGCTAAAGTTGATTAAAAAG
>NC_045738.1:12737664-12738495 GCF_008692095.1 Etheostoma spectabile | reverse complement strand
AAACATCTTTTGGAAATTGATCTTAATGCCTTGATTAAAAAAATTAAGAAAATCCAACCTTTTAAGGACACCAATTTTCTTTGTGAACGAATAATGTATTGTACATAAATAAATGTTCTTCCTTAATATACATGGGGTATAAGTATCCACAACCCTATGTTAAATTCCCATAGAGGCAGGCACATTTTTATTTTTAAAGGCCAGTGATTTCATGGATCCAGGATACTATGCATCCTGATAAAGTTCCCTTGGCCTTTGGAATTAAAATAACCCCATATCATCACATACCCTTCACCATACCTAGAGATTGGCATGGGGAACTTTCCATAAAATCATCTCTCAATGCAAATCGAACCAAAATAAAACCATGCCAAGCCCTAGGTATGGTGTAAAGTTTGAACTTCACACAGCAGAATAGACGCTTCAGTGAAGTGTTCGACATCATATAAAAGTGTTATTGTTGTCAAAGAATGTCTTCTGCTTACAGTAGATGAAATTATGAATGCAGCGTTTTGGTTGTTTATATCCATTTTGAGTCTGAGATTGTACCAAGCTGCACTGAGGCAGACAGACATGTTTAAAGAGTATTTTATTGTAAAATGTAAACTCAAACTATTTAAATGTAATTCATTGAATTACCCTAGAATAGTCGAGAAAGAGAGTGCTGCACATATGGATAAAGACTGACCTTGAGTGACACACTGGCCAGTGGAACATTCTGTGGTATTTACAGACAAGCATGCAGCAGAGAGCATCCTGTTTGCTCGCTGGACTACCTGTGTGTGAGTGTAAGTGTGAGAGTGTGTGTGTGTGTGTGTGTGTGTGTGTGTG
>NC_045738.1:12727733-12737654 GCF_008692095.1 Etheostoma spectabile | reverse complement strand
TGTGTGTGTGTGTGTGTGTGTGTGTGTGTGTGTGTGTCTATGGAAAGTGTCAGCATGCTTGTTCCAACTAAAAAGAAGCAATAGCGCATCACATGCAAACTTCATTGTGATCCTTATAGTGATACATCATGTAACAATTACTTAAAACTATTTAAATATATATATTTATATATATATTAGAACTAGCATATTTTTTTCAACACCACTGGGCCAGTAAAGACTACTAGAAAAGAAAAGAAGTAAAGAAGTCCGAGCAAAGTATAGCTATTTCTATTTCTGAATCTGCAACTGAAAGTCTACTGTTCTCATTCTCAGGAGGAACTTGACTAAACTGTCCTTGCTGTTCAGCCACATGCTCTGGGAGCTGAGGGCCATGTTTCCAGGGGGCAGTTTTCAGGGTGACACATACAGAGTGACTAAGACTGAAGCTGCGGCCTTTTGGATGCAATCATTTGGAAATAAGTGAGTTTGGAGAATTTCTTTTATTTGGGTTGGCACATTATCTGTCCATGTTCGCTACATGTTAATAATGTGTTCTGACAGGTGTATAGTGCAGTGGAATAGATTCAAAGAGCAGCTGCAGAGTGTACATGCTTTTGAGGAAGGGATGGAGTCCATGGCTCTGAAGTCAACTATAGATCTCACCTGTAATGACCACATCTCTGTGTTTGAGTTTGACATCTTCACCAGACTGTTTCAGGTAAGGTGAACTATTCCAGTAAAAAGTAATACACTGATTTCTTAAAGGGATAGTTTGACATTTTGGTATATACGCTCAGTCGCTTTCTTGCCAAGAGTTAGATGAGAAGATACCGCTCTCATATCTGTACACTAAATATGAAGCTACAGCTGGTAAGCATACCTTAGCATAAAGACTGGAAACAAGGGGAAACAAACAGCTAGCCTTGCTCTGTCCAAAGGGAATAAATAAAACTCATCTACCAGCACCTCTAAAGTTCACAACTGAAAATGTTACGCATTATTTGTTTAATCAGAGCACTAATGTAAGTTTAAAAGCAAGTTTCCAGGGGGGTTATGGGCCAGACTATTTCTTGACTAGACACAGTGATTTCACTTGTTGCCTGGAAACCTCACAGTGATGACAAGACTCCAGGATGTCCCTGCTCCCAGCCAAGAAACAGTCAAGGCACATAATCCCTCCAAAAACCACAACCTGTTGTTTCACAACTTCAGTATTTGTATGATTCTTTGTACGAACAAACAAGATATAATGTGTAAATTCGTAAGTTTAGGAGACAGATTGATTTACCTTTAGACAGAGCCAGGCTAGCAGCTGTTTCTACCCGTTTCCAGTCTTTATGCTAAGCTAAATTAACTGTCTGCTGGTAGTAGCTTTATATTTAGTATATTGACGTTAGATAGGCATCTTGTGATCTACAGCAATCCTTGGCAAGACAACGAATAAGTGTATTTCCCAAAATTTTGAACTATTCCCTTAATAATGTTCACATCCTGAGTCTCCTCTTTGATCCTCTCCTCTCATTTCAGCCCTGGAGTTCACTCATAAGGAACTGGAACCAACTTGCAGTGACTCATCCAGGCTACATGGCCTTCCTCACCTATGACCAGGTCATAGCTCGTCTGGAAAACTACCTGCATAGACCTGGGAGGTGAGGACGAGAACAGCAACAAGCTCTGAAAAATAGCACTGAGGAGGTTGTTGAGAACTTGAGTTCAAATCTGGATCTGTTCTAAGTTGTAAGGAATGAGGAACATAGAAGTACAACACTCCAACTTTATGTACCTAGCCATCCCATTATGAACAAATTGGCCAGAGGAAAGAAGCCTCATTTATAGCTTTTTAATCAATTTTGAAGTATTAATTTTCCTTTTGAGTTTTTGGCCTAATTATATTTCATAGTGCATCAAACTCAAGCTTCATGTTTCCATCTTTTATTCAAGAAATGTTGTCCTTGCTATGTTAAGTACAGCTCCATGACAATAAGCATGGCCTATTTATTGCATAAATACATAAAATAAAGAGCTAAATGCAGTCAAAAGCAATTATATTGCTAAGTGTGATTTACCATTGTGATCACTTTCTCTCCAAGCTATATCTTCCGTCTTAGTTGCACAAGAATGGGCCAGTGGGCTATTGGCCATGTGACGAGAGAAGGCAGCATCGTCCAGACCATCCCCCAGAATACACCTCTCTACCAGGCACTCATTCAGGGCTTCAAGGAAAGCTGGTTAGGACAAACCCATCTCTTTAGTTAATTTTGTTCTTTGTTTGTGTCTTTTCTCTAAGTGCGGTTTGTTTGTGTGCCTGCAGCTATCTGTACCCAGATGGCCGTAATGTGAACCCCGACCTGACAAGCTTGTGTGAACCGGCCCAGAGGGGCAAAGTCAAAGTTTCAGAAGTAAGTGGATGTACCTCCTTCCTCTCTTTATGAATGTATCAAACTCCTCTTAATTTATCAAACTAAAAGCATCCTGAGGCATCACAAAGACAAAAGATAGATCATATCCTGAGGCGTTCTCTTATTGTTTTCTTGTCTCTCTGTCTATCAACCAACACTGCCACTGTAATGGGCAACAGGAACAGTATGAGCTTTACTGTGATATTGGCAGCACCTTCCAGCTGTGTAAGATCTGTGCAGAGAGGGATAAGGATACTCGGATCCAGCCCTGTGGGCATCTCCTGTGCAAACCCTGCCTCACAGGCTGGCAGGTATGAACCCTCATCCACATACTCCTTGTGGCCTACTGTTCAGTGTATAAACGTGCTTATCTTCAGCCAACCCATGCTTAATACTGACACCCTAATCCGAGGCAGGTTGTTACCGTAACCTTTTTGTGTGTTCAGTGGAGGGAAACAGTCGGGGTTGACTAAACTAGACTTTGTTTTTGAAGGCCGACCTGAAATCCAGCGCTCCCATGGTTTGGTTATTGGTTGTAGCCCAGACATACTGTAACAAAACTAGTTTTTTAATATGGTTTGTGGGTGATGTCAAAAATATGCTTGTGTTTAACAAAGCTTGTGAGTGATGACATGCTTGTTATGTAAAATAGCCTTCACAAATCAATGTCATGTAATTTATTTTATTTTAAACCAATAACCTCATGTTTCTCAGCATCTCCACATACAATGGCTTATTGAAATGAGGAATTGCTGAAAAATTATTGTATCTGTGCAAAGCTTTCCTTAAATAAAATACTTATAAATAATTAATACTTATATATAAAAAAAACTTTAAACTGCAAGCTGATTCTGCCATGCCATAGCATGCAGAAAGATCATATAGTGGTCTACCAAATAAAAAATTAGAAGTTAATTACATTGGGCCATTTAAGATGGTACACAAATCCCAAAAGTGTCCTGCTCCCCCGACTTCTTACTTCCTCTTTTAATCAAAGAGTGACATTAAAGGCATCTAGTCAGAATTAAAGTTGCAGCTGGCAAATTTCAGCTTCATGCTTTACCAAGATTTATTTTAGTCAACTAGCCAGTAGCCTCCCGTCCGTTCTGGAGGTCTTTGCAAAGGTGCAGAGCAGCATGTCCTGACATTTGGGCTGAGGACTTCCTGTGTGATCACAGGCCGACATCCTCCTCAAACTGCGTCGGTCACACTCACTTTGAGCAAAAGTGTACGTAAGAGTGAAGGGGAAGGGAGGGGGGGAGAGACAGACAGGAAAAGAAAATTAGATATGCTTCATGGATGTCAGACCACAATGTCATTGTAATCACAATTGTCAATGTCAGTTGTAAGTTAGTCGAGGTTGTGGTCAACCAAACTTCCTCATCAACAGTGAGTTTACAATACAATACAATGACAGACAGTTACTAAAAAAGTAACTAAATCACAGTTTCAAAGGCACACATTTGCAGCTGAATACCAAACGTTACCTAAAGAAAACCAAAGTTACCAAATTAACCAAAGTTTAAAAAGGCCAAATAATAAATGTCCAAGTTGCAGTTATATCAGTCAGATAAACCTAGATAAGGGGAGCAATCTGAAAAAAACATTGTCAAATACATGGACAGACTGCACCTGCAAAGGTCGCTGGTCACGCAATAAAAAAAAAAAAAAGGTCATAACTGCAATCTACCAAACTGAACCTGGTATTTTCCACCTCATTCATCTTTCAAAAATCTGGTGGTTTTATTCTTTGAAAACAAGTCCAATCTAGTTCACTACATACATTTCAAAAGAAAGCAGCTCAAGACAATGTGTGACAATGGGTCTCTACATTCATATAGTGTTTCCGTTACTCTGCCCATGACCTGCTGTGATAACTATCTAGCAGAAGTCAGCTGGCCAGACATGCCCGTACTGTCGCTGTGACATCAGAGGAACAGAGTCCATCCTCGTCGAGCCCTACCTGCCTGGCAGCGATCAGTGGGAGGAGGAAGGTGAGGATGATGTGGAGGAGGAAGAGGACCATGAGGACATTGAACTGCTAGTAAAGGAATTGGCTGCAATGAGGAAGGTGTGGTGTGAATACATTTCTTTGTACTGTATGATCATTTGTTTTGTTTAATTTCAGCCACGCACCATACCAGATGGCAACGTGTCTGTCAGTTGGTCCACCAGTTCGGTCTAGACTGAATGGATTACCATGAAATTTGGTGGAGTTATTTGTGGTCTTCAGAGGATGAATCTTTACATTCATACTTTATTGACCCCCTGACTTTTCCTCTAGCGCCACCATGAGGTTGACATTTGTGGTGAAAAGACCCAACAACTATTGGATGGATTGCCATGAAATGTGGTACAAACATTTATGTCCCCTATCTAATAACCTTTCTGGTCCTTTTCATCTAGCGCCATCACCAAGTCAACATTTTAACTTGCCCAATACTTTGGTTTATGACCAAATACCTGCAAAAATAATGACATTCCTGCCAGTCTCAGCTGTTCTTTGTTTTCCGTGTCACTCAGCAGATGCTAAAATGTTAATGTTAAACCAAGATGGTAAATTACCTGCTAAACATTACCATGTTAGAATTGTCATTTTGAACATATGTACATTAGCCTTTAGCCCATTTGTCTCATGTCTGCAACTCATTTAGTCTATAAGAAAATGGTTGTAGTTCAGTAATTTAGCAGGAATTGTATCTGTTTGCAACTAGCGTAATCAATGGAAGTACATTTCCAGTATAAAGCCTGACATCCAGCGCATAGCTCACACGCCGGATGTCCTTCACTTTCCGCTCTCTGTGTGTTGCCGTTCATAAAATACTTTCGATAAGGGAAACAACAGACTTCGAACTAGCAAACCAAATGCTGAAAATATTTTAAGTTTTGAAGAGAATTTAATTATTTAGTGGGGTGCAAATGTGTCACCAAAACAAATTCCTTCCCGAGACCATTTTGCAGAGGCACCGTCGCTGTGTCTGGAACTGGAAAGAAACGCAAACAACCAAGAGTTTTTTTCTCCTATCCAAGAATGTATCTTTGGTGTAGCCAGACTTTACTCCACAGCGCTGTGGAGATAAGTCTGACAATGCAAGACTTGTTTGCAACATGCAACTCCTTCAGGTTTCTTGTCAAGTATTGGTCTCCAATTCAGAAGCCACATTTTAGTCATTTTTTCTCAACAGTTCTCAAGTTTGGATTACCAGGTTCCCAGGTCCAGCAACACTCCACCTCTGCCCCCTAAAAACAGCACAACTGCACGCTGTCCATCTCCCTCCAGCCAATCCCAGACATCAACTTTGGACAAACTCTTCTACCAACGTACAGTAAGTTTCCATAGACAGTCAAGCTATTTGCATATTGTTGCTGTATTAACCCTTGGCAGTTTGATGATGTGATGTGTTACATTTCTCATTCGTGCACAGTTTTGCAAAGACTTACCAACTGTAGCGTGAATATGTATAGTAGTCAGGGATGGAAGCAAAACATTACATTTACTCGTGTTAATTTTACAGTTTTTTGAGTACTTTTTTAATCTATCCTTTTACTTGTAGTACTTAAGTATTGTTTTTATCTCAAGTAAGAAACTACTTACGTACATCCCTTGTAGTAGCTGATGGCTGTGTAATCGTTGACATGTTTCCTCTCTTCAGCAGGTTCACAGTGGCAATAAAGCACATAGACAAAACAAACAACAGACAAACATGGACAGGTGAGACACTGTTTAAAGAAGAGCAATAAAGTGGGAATGCGTGGCTGTTGTCTACATGTATATTACAAACCCTCAGGAGACTAAATTTAAGCATGCTGCTAAAACTCTACATCTTGATATTGTAGCTTTTATAGTCTCTTGGTAAAATATGTTTCCATTTTCTGTAAGGGAAGTAAGAAAAGACGTTTCCACCAAGTTACTGTAACCTCTAACAGGTCTTCAACATAATGCTGGGAACACACTAGATGACTTTACATACCCAGATCAGCTATGCAAGACTAAGCAGGCAGATTGCTCTGATGGTGCAATCTGTTTTGTGGTTGATCTTGCATTGCACATTTATTTGTTTGTCTACACAATAAAGACCTTGTCATTAAAAGAATAATGCGAACAAACAAATCAGACATTCAGTTAATTTTTTTCAAAGCTAGACACAAATATATGATTATTATAATTATTGAACATATTTTCTTGTTTAGTTTGTTAATTTAAATTCTTAATTTGATTAGAATCTCTCCCATTTGTGACAGATGTGCATGTGCAATTAAATGTTTTTCTGCACCTGAGCCTGCATGCAATGTTTGCAGTGTTAATATTTATTAGTAAAGAATAGCATGCCAACATATAGTGTAAAGTTGATTCAGTCATTCACCTATATTTCCATTTCATGTTCTGTTTTAAGCAGTTCTGAATTCCTCACAGAAGCAACGTTTTCGTCTTCCTCTCAGAAAGGCGGCGATTGTAAGTTATGGCATTTTATAATCTTGTATCCTAAACCGTGCCCACCTACAGAGAGGAACTGAAAATGTAAAAGGTTAAAAGCTGGTGGTTCTCAAACTGTTGCTGTGCCTCCCTTATAAAACAATGAAACAAATGTCAAGCCTCTCCAGACGCAGATAGCTTACTGGGAACACTAGTAACAAAGGGAGCCTGAATCTTGTTAGCATCTTGTTATTTTATTGTCTCCAAATAAAGCATATTCATTGATCCTTTCACAGCCGACATTTTGCTATGTCATTACAGAAAAGCACAAGTGAAACTAATAACATGAACGATGGTTCAGTTCTAGGGTTGCCACCTGTCCTGGTTTTAATAGTATTGTCCTTCTTTTTAATAACCTGTCCTGGGAAATTTATCCACTCTCCATGGACACGGAATGTCCGGTTTTCACAAGGCTATGTGAATATGTATGTTCAATTTACTATTTTATCTCCACTTGAAATAGCCTATGCATTGTGCAAAGAGCGGTGAGTGTCTCTTGTGTGTAGAATGCGCTATCATTGGCTCTGTAGGGGACGAGACTTAGCAAGCACAAGTATCTAAGCAATCAGGTAAGCTAAGATAAATAAAGTAAGTTTCCGCTTACTGGAATACTTGAGATGTTTAAAATATCCAGTACTATGCACAATCTTACTGCAGAAAAGGCAAATTTTGTCTTCTGGTTCTAATGTCTAATGGATATTTTCACTTGTGAGCAAAGCAGTTGGTTGGGTCATCAATATGTCCAGGTTTTTTATCAGATATAGGTGGCAACCCTATTCAGTTCTAGCAAGTTCCAGCAATGCAGCAAATAATAATGCAATTAGCAACACTTTTGTTTGAAAGGTCAAAATGTTTGCTGTGAAAACAGTCTGATTAACTTTAGTTTCACTTCCAGTGTTTTATTTTCGGATCACACCCACCCTGCAATAGCTCACTCTACAGTTTGAAAACCACTTATTTGACCATTCAGGCTTAATATTGCTTAACTCCAGTAAAAATGACTATTTAAAACTTCATTCGTAACCCATAATGTAATACTAGTATCATCCTAGAATTCATCCATTTATCTAAAATGTTGATATGTCTCATTTGAAATTGAAACATGAGTATTTCACAGCAGAGCCAGACATTTTAGTAAGACTCTTTTTGTGTTTGTGTGTAGGTGGAGCAGCATGGCTTGAACCCTCCAGCCCAGTCAAACAGAGACGAAGACATAAAGAGAGGGAGGAATGGAGAGTGGGGCCCAGAGAAGACAAATGTGACCTGGGAGAGATGGCTAGAAGAGTGTCGTCCTGACAGAAAAGCAGCATCTGCAAAACCATTACTCTTTTACTAAAGCAACAACTAAAATATTCATGAAAGCAGTCCTTGATGACTGTAAAAGTAGTTTCTGGTGTCATGTTTATCTGTAAATGACCGTGTGTCAGCTGCACTGCTGAAGTTGTGATGAGTGGGTGGAACTGACAGTAAAATTGCTTACTGAGGCCTCCTACTGTTTAATAATCACACTGCCATCATGTCCACAGTAGGTTCAGTACTGATCTTTATAATTAAAGTTTTTTCTGAGCCTCCAGTAATCATTAATAGAAATTAATGAAAGGCTTGATGATGTAATTATATGATCAAATGAAGGGGGGCAATCACATATCTAGAGTAAATAAATGGAAAAATAGAAATATGCTACCTCATCATTTAACCCATTAGTTTCTTCTTATAAAAAGTTATGTGAGTAAACAAAAGCCTTCCATATAACTCAAACAGTCTTAAAATAAAATAAGTAAACCTGTAACTGACACATACTTGAGCTTCTAAATAGTTTAATTTGGTGGTTTTGAATGAATGAATTGAATAAATGAAATGAATGAGGAATATCAACCAAGTGGTTTTATTTAGTGTGAATATATGGAGGGAGAAAACTTTAAAGCAAGAGATAGAAACTAATTAACTAACTAACTAACTAACCAGAGATAGAAAAAAAAGAAAAGTCAGCGCGGTAAAAGAAAATAAGATTGAGGGGAACCATTGGGAAAAGTGGAGAAAATTATTTCAATTTTCTTCAGGGGTTGGCTGCCATGGTGTCTTCAATCCAGGAGAGGAACTCACACAATTTGACGTAGACTCCGGGGTAGTTAGGCAGGGCACATCCCTGACCCCATGACACCAGGCCCTGGACCTCCCCAGCACACACCAGAGGGCTGCCGGAGTCACCCTGACAAACATGGAGTGGAAGCATGCAATGGATTTTTCTGCACACAGAACTGTGAAACCAGTTATTCTATAATATAATTTACTGTAAAACTCACATTGCATGCATCTCTGCCTCCATCCATGTATCCAGCACACACCATCCTGGGTGAGATCATGCCAGGATAGGCATTCTCACAGTCCTGCTGGTCCAGTATGGGCACGTCCAAACACTGCAGACGGATGGAAAAGTTCACTGTAACACACAGAACAGAGATAGTCATAGAAAGCGCTGAGACAAATTAAGTAAAAAAAAAAAAAAATGTGTGTAGGAAAAGGCTGGCGGGATTCTATATTTTAATTTCTGTCAACAAATGAAAAAAAATTGTATGTTTCTCAATCCTTTCCCGCTTCCCCAGCTTGTCTGTGGCTCTCAGGCGCAAGTCCATTTGTTCCTACTGAATCTAAAATTAGTTGATCAGTTTATTGGGGACTATTCAAGAATATTCAGCTGCAAATATAAACACATTTGGTGCCCTAGTGGGTACACTCAGCCTAATCAATAACCCCCTTCTCACCATTGATGGCACCATTGTCTTCCCATCTCCCCAGGCACGCAACCTTGGCGTGATGGAGGCAGATGGCAAAAAGGAAAAAAAGCTAAAATTGGCTACATAGGCAATACTTTTGTTTGTAGGATCACTTTACTGCTGGTTTTGAGCTTTTCATGGGACTGGTTGTCAATCACAGAATATATAGAACTTCACCAGACTTATCATTTAAAGGTGCTGTGTGCTATTTTATGTGTAATTTGGAAAATTGGCAATTTTGACAGCCCCCAATGAAAGCCTAGATAACAGACACTGCTGCACCCCCCCCCCC
>NC_045738.1:12723921-12727723 GCF_008692095.1 Etheostoma spectabile | reverse complement strand
CCCCCCCACCCCCACCCCCCTCCTTGCTACCCAGCGGACCTGGGAACATGGAAATGAAGGGTTTGGAAGAAAGATAAAGACTACCACTTTCACTGGGATTGTGTTAACCACCAAAAACTAAAATCATAGTCTACACTACAAATTCTACACAAAATGGCATTAGGCATGTTTTTAAACTACATAATTTAATGAACAGTATAATCAACCCACCCTCGCCATTCATGTCAGCGCTACCCCAGCCAGAGACAGAGCAGGGAAGCCCCGCCATGGGGCACGCTGTGGGTAATGCGATGGGTGCGACTGCATCGGTCACCTCCACAGGGTGGAAGAGCTTGATCAGCATGATGTCAAAATCCAGAGTCTGGTAGTCATAACTGCACACAGATGAAAATGATTGGATGAATCAGATGAGAATAAAATCAGAATGCAAAGGGAAGAAGATTCTCAGATGGGATTTCAATTTTTTTATTGCTCACCTCGGGTGCCAGATGATGTTGTCGGTTTTCATGAGCTGCTCTGTACCTTCAAACACTCGCACATTGTGTTCTCCCAGCATGATCTGCATGGCATAGGGACTGAGAGAGAGACAGATGCATTCCACATATGCTTCTAAATTGAAAACCATTAGTCTTTTCCCCTTAGAGATTTTTGGATTTATTTTTATCTCAATGGAAATAAATTCATAAAAATCAAGCAAACCTAAACATGCAACATAAGATAATAATGTGTATGCATAATCTTTTCTCCATCAATGCATACTTACTTGTACCAACAGTGGGCAACAGAGAGCACCCACTGATTGTTGATGAGCACCCCACCACAGAAGTGGTAACCATAGTTGAGGGAGGCCATGAATGGACGAGAGTGAGGCTCACACTCCTGCCCACCAATGATCCTGCCATCTTCCCGGGGAATTGCCGCTGTCCCCCACACACACACAAACACACACACACACACACAAAAAGAGATACATTTGTGTTTCAAAGTTATATTTAAACACAGCTTTCCATCATATTTTACATTACAGTACTCTGTGTGTATGTGTGCATAGTTCTGTCTATACCAGCAGCTCCGATCATCAACAGCAGAGCCAGCAGTGTCATGGTGTCAAGTGAATGATCAGAAGACACTTGGACACACCCTGGCTCATATTTATACCCCACCAGCTCCTGCTGTGCTCAGCCCTTGCACCCCACCTCCTCCGCTCTTCCCTCTTTCTGTTGATCATATCTATGTCCTCAAAGTCTTTCGACTTTCTTATCATGCTCACATTTTTGTGTTTGCCCACTTCTGCCCCATCGTAGCACACACCCTGTGCTTGCATCATCTGTGCACCACATTTAGAAATGTGGACCAAGGTCTTCACACATCTAACACCTGTTTATGGTTCTCTCTAATGGGTCACTTATTTTTGGCAAGCTACAATATCAAAAAGTGAAAAGAAAAACTTGGTCCAATAAAGAAGAACATTTACAGAAAGAATTTTAACCAAGAGACTCCACTGGCAAACATATGTTTGCACATCCTGCACAAAAACTGTCCAGCTTTTTTTAAACAAGTACATTTTAAATTTTGTCAAAGTATTTCTTACTTTGTTGTTATATTTTTATTGTAATTATTGTAATAATTTTGTAATATTCATGTCCTTGCTTGTTGCAGTAATTTGCTTTAATTTTATTTCTTCTTAATATGTTAGTTAATATGTTACCACCAAGGTTGTAAACACCAAGGCCAATTCTTCGTAGTAGAAACCTACATGGCAATAAACCTGATTCTGATTTTATAACTCATAATTTTGTTTAAGAAAAAAATAATATAAACAAATGTGCTGTTTTATGCCTCCACTTCTAGTTGACCTTGAATAAAGCCGGGTGAGAAAAAATTCACCTGTCGTCTCTGACTATGATGTTTTTCTGTTCCTGTGTCAGACAGCAACAGCCTTTGAGCTCTAATACTGCCAAATCCAACCGTGTCTTTGCACTATATATATATATTATATAACCATTTGTAGTCAGCTTTGTTGTCCTTGTTTTTAGTGTTACAGTATGTCTATTTTTGTGCACATACATTGACAAAAGAACCAAAAACCAGTGGCTTGGCCAATAACGCTGATTCTGATTAGTGCTGATGAAATTATTCTATTCTATTGTATTCAACCAAGATTTAGTAACAGAATATGACTGTTTACAATAATTCATAGTGGTGTCTGCCAAAAAGGGAGTAACACACGTGTCACCCATAAAAAGAATAGGCCCATTTATTTAGGTGATAGGTGCAAAAAATGATCTGTCCAAAAACAGAAAGTGCAAAAAACGCTCTCCAAGGCCAATACTATGTAAGATGTAGCTCACTTATTAACTGAAAGGATGAACGTGGCACATAAGAAGATAAGGTTATTTTTCAGGGTAGGGATTGGGGCGGGAGGAGATTTGGGGAAGTGGTTTGGGGGAATTGGGTGGAGGATGAGAAGGAGGAGGGGGAGGAGGAGGGAGTGCATGGAAAGACATGGAGGAGATTATGTATAAATGCAGTGATCTTTCAAATCCAGTCTGGTCGTAGGAAGGTTTGAGTCAGCCACGATGATTGGCCTGATTGTTGTCACACTTCTGGGCGCAGCAGGTGAAGCACATGTTCAGTGTGTCCAACAATTTAAGGGTAAAAAAGAACTGTAACTATAATAAATTTAAATAACTTTATATTTCCTTTACACCACAGCTGCAGCACCTACGGATGACAGGATTGTGGGTGGCTACCAGTGTCCAGCCCACTCTCAACCCTGGCAGGTGTCTCTCAATGTCGGCTACCACTTTTGCGGCGGCTCCCTCATCAACGAACAGTGGATCATCTCTGCTGCCCACTGCTGGCAAAAGTTTGTATAAGATTAACGTATTGAAATCTTTCTGTATGAACTATGTGTTTAAGAGGATTCTGATCATTTTGTCAACCATTTTAGCCCCCCGACACAGATTGCTGTCTTGGGAGACAACCACATCTGGCAGAACGAGGGCACAGAGCAGTACATGTCAGTTGATGTCATCTACTGGCATCAGAGTTATGACTACAAGACCCTAGACTACGACATCATGCTGATGAAGCTGGCGCACCCTGTCACTGTGAACCAGTACGTCAAGCCTGTAGCCCTGCCCAAAGCCTGCCCCACACCCGGGGACATGTGCACGGTGTCTGGATGGGGGAACATCTACACTGATCAAGGTGAGGGGGCAAAACAATTTTGCTTATAATAACAGAACATGTATTCTGTTGTGAACAGGGTATGAAATTAACACCCACCCACCCGCCAAATTTGGGTACATTTTGCAAATGGCGGGCAACACTGTCAATCTACCTGCCACGTTGGCTGGTAGCCAATGAGAATTGAGTTATTCAGACAGGTAACTATCGGTAAGAAGGAAACGCAGTTGTTACTGGCCCGGACCATAAGGGGCCTGCATCACTGGAAGACATTGATTGACAACCGGGGCCTCCTATCGCATTTTCATTACTCGCAACAATCCCAGCAGTCCCACGTGCAGCCACTGACCAAGCGGAAGTGAGAACGGGTCAAATTAATTTCCTTGATTCTGATATGAAGACGAGACGTGTGTGACTCGAACATCTCACATTAACCAACAAAACATACAGCGAAAGACGTCCTGCCAACCTGTAAACATTTTAACATCAATGTACGCTGTAACGATTTCTCACTATAAAGTCGCTGAAAGTTGCTGCTGTTTCAACCCTGTCAGCTCGCTACCCTTGCGACTGACGCGCACACACACAATCACACACGGTGGATGCAGGA
>NC_045738.1:12721065-12723911 GCF_008692095.1 Etheostoma spectabile | reverse complement strand
AGATGAGATGTACAGGATGACCTAAATTGAGGACAACTACATTATTAAAGGTGCAATGATAAGTTAAAGTCCAATAAGTACTTTATCAAACTGCATGAATGTGTGTCCCAGCGCGCCCCCCCCTACTACAGCACATGATGACGCGCAATGTCTATGAGTAGGCTCTTAGAGACACAGCAATTCCTAATTTTCACCTTTATGAGGTAAAAAAAGTGGCTGGTAAAAATGGGCAGTGGCGGGTGGATTTTTGGGGCAGGTGGTCAAAAAAGTTAACTTCATGCCCTGGTTGTGATCCTATTGTTACTCGATGTTTTGTTCAGATTACACCTGACAAAACAAAATCTGACACTTTATTACACTAATGGCCTTCCATAGGTTTTAAAACACATTAAATTAACATAATATAAGCATTTAATAAACCATTGAGTAAATTCCTTTCTTGATTACTGACCCCCTTAGCTACTATCAGAAAAAAATCTATCAAACTTTTATAAAATAAAAAATTATTCAGACAGTAAGATGAGACAATATGCAAAAAGATATTGGTGGCTCACCACCCTGGACTAGAGGAAACACTGTCTATAACAAAAATCCCCCTAACCAGATTTCTATAACCTTTAATGGTGATTTACCAACTTTTTTGAATTTAAAAAAAATTATAATGGGTCTTCAGTTTCACACACAAGATAAGCAAAACCTTTCTTTCTGCTAAGCTAAAATGACTATCGTAATCAAATAAATCAGCTCAAGCTATTAAAGCTATTAAAAGCTATTATAATATAGCATGTTGATAACAATTCTGTGAATTGTAAACTGTTTCTAGCTGACTTTTTAATGTTTTCAGCCAATTCTTGGCTAAGCTACAAAGGACCATCACTATTTGAGGGGGGTTTAGTGACCGGTCCGACAGATAACTGACCAAAAAGTTGCTTTTTCTTTGCTCCACAAAGGTCTAACATTTAAATGATAAAATAAACATTGATCAAACTATCCCCTCTTTAACTTTGTGTCTCAATCTTATCTGCAGTGTTCAACCCGTTTTACCTGCAGTGTGTGGAAGTCCCAATTCTGTCTTACAAGGAGTGTGATGGTTCCTACCCCGGCAAGATCACTGACCGCATGGTGTGTGCTGGATACCTGGAGGGAGGAAAGGATTCTTGTCAGGTATTTTCACACAAATAAACAGCACATCAAATACATTTTTGGTGGTCGGCGAACATGTAAAACTAAATGTAATGGAAGGAACTGATGGAATGACTAAACTCTTTGTACTCTTCTCGTTTTCCCCTGCTCAGGGTGACTCTGGTGGTCCTCTGGTGTGTAACGGGGAGCTGCAGGGTATTGTCTCGTGGGGCCAGGGCTGTGCTCAACCCAACTACCCGGGTGTTTACACCAAAGTGTGCTCTCTGATGCCTTGGATCAATGATATTCTCTCCACATACTCCTAGGCTGTGATTTTCTATCGCAGAACTACAGTAGGTGAGAGACAGGAAACCAGAGGGAGATTGAAATTGAAGGAGACGGAGACAGGAGACAGTGGTGGGTAGTGTCAAGAAGAAAAGCAGCGGGAGAGCAACTGAAAAAGAGGGACACAAGTACAAACAGTGAGAGAGAGAGAGAGAGAGAGAGAGAGAGATGTGAAATCAGGACAAAATCAATAAAATCTACCATTTTGTGATGCATCCCTGTGTTTATTATTGCTGTCAATACTGTAGTGCTGCATCTGCTCCCAGTGCAAATACTCTTGAGCAACTATGTTACTGTTTACTGGATATTATGTTTCATTCATTGGTGATGTTTCCACCAATACAAATCACATATAATGTAATTGCATCAATCCTACGTATTGTGTGTGAATGATCTTTTTCTTTGACCAACACCAAAAAATTTGATTTCCATCAAAATTAGACACAAACGGTTGCTTTCATTTGTTAACGTGTGAATAGCATTGCTGTTTAGCATTCAAACGTTGCATGAATATTGTTGAAAAGGTTTTGTCAGTCTATAGTTTGAGATCCGCAGGGCTATATGACAAGCAGTTGAAAAACAGACTTCCACTGAACTGTGTTCAATGAGTTTAATTCAGGACTGAGAACTTGGTCTTGAATCTTTTCTTAAGCAAAAATCTGCTAACAGAGAAACTGAATAGAAGAATAGTTTGTTTCCTCAGCAGAAGGTCTCCCTTATAAAGCTTTGTAGTTGAAAAGTCATTTGGTTGAAGATGGCTCACACAATTGCTTTTCAAGTAAGTAATTTGATTTCTTGACAATATTTCCCTTTATTCTGACAAAGTCTAAAGTCTTTTTTTGAAAATGGATTTTGCTTTTGGATATGAACAAAAGTGTGCTAATGCCAGGAAAAGTTTAAAGGAGAATTCCAGTCAATTTTGTCATGTAGCTCTGTTTTGTTTTTTTCATTTGTAGTGCTGTCAGTAGCAAGACAAATGAAAACAATCGGTGCTGCCTACACCGACTTATCCTCCTGCTAGATTTTGCACCAAGTTTAAAACTTGTCTTTAGCCTCTAAACATCAAAATGTCATTACCAATGCCTAGCCATGTGCAATGATTCCTTCCAGGTAAACACAGAAAATTTGACTGGAGTAGATGTGACAAAAAGGCATACAACTTCTGTTAATTCAGTCAGTGCACATACCTCTGTTTATTTCCTGTTTTCCAGTGAAGCCCACACTAGTCGATTGTGACAACTTTTATGCCTTTCTGTCACATCTACTGCAGTCAGATTCAATCTGTTCACTTGGAAGGAATAACTGCACGTCTAGGCACTGGTAACGCCATTTTCGGTTTTAGAGGCTAAAAACACGTTTAAAACTTGCCCTGTTTAAGC
>NC_045738.1:12714746-12721055 GCF_008692095.1 Etheostoma spectabile | reverse complement strand
GTGCTAACTCTAGCAGGAGGATAACACGGTGTAGGCAGTTCCGACTGTTTTCGTTTTTCTCTATTGACAGCACTCCAAATTTCCAGAGTTAAATGTTTGAATCAACCGGAATTCTCCTTTAATTCCTAAGATGCCGTTATAAGTTCATTTAAACCAAGGACCTCTTTGGGTTTCTATAATAAAAAAAAAAAAGTTGCTCTGGTGTGCAACTGGATAACAGATTTGCTCCTCTGCTGCAAGACGCTGGACAGTCATCTGATGACCGGGCCTGCGTCTCATCACCCCAGCAGGGTAAGGACTGAGAGCAATTCAAAAATAAAAAGCTAACAACTGGGCCTCAACCCTGATTGTGGTTGACTCTGCTGTAAAAGATTTAAAAACAGTAAAAAACACCAAAATACATGTTTTCCCAAAACATGGTGTCTGACTTGACCCAAAAAATCCCAGATATCGTGGCAGCACACCCAACTGTGAAGAACATTTTTCTGCTATAGGGTCAATGATGTTGTAAAGCAACAGTCTGAATTGCTGAAACTGGACTTTAGGGAACTGCTTGACCAGTCACCCCCTAAGCGCAAATGTGTTTTCAGTGGTCCTATACCGTCAGTCAGAAGAGGAGATAGAAGATTCAGCCGACTGTTGGGACACAAATGGCTTTCAACTGAAGTGTACCGTCCACTCTCTGAAGTTCATTGACAATTTAAACATTTTCTGGGAGCGCAGACATCTTTTTAAAGCATAGACTTCCCTTAACAGCCAGAGTAAAGCTGTTCACCTCTAATCTGCTTTACTTTCTGCGGCTACACATCTGCTCCCTCTGCCAAGGTCACAAACAAAGGAAGACACAACAATGCGCAGTGATCCAGCACAGCCCCCGCCTGTGCAAAGATTTGACCATGGAGACCAGAGAGCAGAGACACGAAACCTCCACTCCCCTCTTCACCCGTCCAGCACCCCTCAAACCTTCCCAACCCCGAACCTTCTGAGATTCATCGCTGTCTCTACTGATGTCTCCACACACCCTTTCCCTTATTTCCCCCTCAATTATGCACCCCTTCCTACCCCCATGGCTCAACCCCGGGCAAAAGTAAACGCCAAGCACACTACCAGATTCAAAAACTCCTTCCCCCCAGACTGATAAGGACGCTTGTGTGCAAAATCTGGCAAGCACTACTGATATGTGCCGGGGCCTTGGCTGCAGACTAGTGATACTAATGCTCTTTTCAGACAAGCCCGGGCCCTGTGGATTCAATTCTTCCTCAATTTCTGTTGTGATAGGTAATAGGAAAGAATGGTGAATAAGCACTTAACTGCAAACTTAGCAATTTGGCATCCATTCCTCGTCACTACAGCCTGTCCCAAAAAATGAAACACACACCACTAGCCTTACTAAACGTCAGGTCTTTGGCAGGAAAATCATTTTTAATCAATGATTTTTATACTAAGCACATCTAGATTTTATGTTTTAACTGAAACCTGGTTAGACCATAAAACACGCTGCTGTTCTCATCGAGTCAGCTCCCCCTACCTTCAGTTTTATGAGTGAGAATAGAGTGAATAAGAAAGGAGGTGGGTCGCCATTTTGTTTAATGACTCATTCCACTGTACGCAAATATGTATGGAAATTTTGTTTCTTTTGAATATGTTGCTCTTCATATATCTTCCCCTCAAGCGATGTTTCTAAATACTACAGGCCACCTAAATATTCTGCAACCTTCATTGATGACTTCACTGAACTGCTGTCTATTATCTGCATTACTTTGATTGGTATCATTGCGGGTGATTTTAACATTCATGTTGACAGCCCCCAGGACAGGGGACAAAAGAGCTGTGTTGTGTTTTTGAGAACTATGGACTGACTCAGCATGTGACGGAGCCCACCCCAATAAGGGGCACACTCTGGACTTGATTGTCTCCAAAGGTCTGAACATTTCCAGGTTGTGGTGACTGACGTTGTCTCTCAGATCATTCCTGTGTTTTCTTAAACGGCACTCTCTCTGTGCCCAAAGTGTCCAAACAAGATAATCAGAAACGGTATATCACTGAAAACACCAGTGCCACATTTATACAGCTTTTCTCTCCACACCAGCCCTCTCTGGGCTATCAGTCAGTGAGCTTGTAGATAATTTCAACTGTAAATCACAAATGTTATTGATGCCATTGCTCCCACTAAGGTCAAAGTTGTATCTGGTATAAAAGATCTCCATGGAGAAATGTCCTACTGTGTAAGAACAGAAAAAAGAGTGTAGAATCGAACGAGGTGGCGAAAACAAACTCCTGTCCATTATAACTCCTATAAAAAGACTTCGCTTTATAATTTGGAACTGAGGAATGCAGAAGGTCTTTTCTCTGATATTATCTCTAGAACAATAATAATTCCCGTGCTTTGTTTGCTACTGTTGATAGGTTAACAAACCCTCCAGTACCAGATCATCTGAACTTTTATCTACCAAGGCCTGCAATGACTTTCCTCCTTCTTCAAAGACAAAATTCAAAATTAGACAACAGTCGTGCCTCCATATCAAGTCCAGGATATGTGCTGTCATCAGTGTTCAGCAAAAAGTTCCATATGACGATTTCACACGATCAACCATACAAACCTGGAGGACATTATTCAACATCTGAAAACCTCGACCTGTTGCCTGTTTTCTACCACGGACTTTTCAAAAATGTTTCCAATTGTTTGACTTCTGATCTTCTACAGATTGTGAACACATCTCTTCTTTCAGGTATCTTTCCACAGCCCTGAAACTGCAGTAATCAAGCCATCTTAAAAAGAACAACCTAGACAAGTCACTATGAGCAACTATAGCCAATATCAAACCTTCCGTTTTTAAGTAAATCATGAAAAGTAGTCTTTCAACACCACAACCTTTCTTGTCACTAAGCACAGTTTTGATACCTTTCACGGTTTCCGACCACACCACAGCACTGAACGGCTCTTTCAAAGTCTTTAATGACATCCACCTTAACACAGATAATGGCAAAATTTCAATCTTAGTATACTTGATCTCAGTGCTGCATTTGACACGGTCGACCAACCATATACTAGACCGATTGGAAAACTGCTTTGGCCTTTCTGGCTCAGTACTAACTGTTTTGAATCTACCTAAAGATAGGGATTACTTTGTGTCGGTAATTATGCTCTGAGCGTACAAATATGACGTGGCGGAGTTCCGCAAGGCTCCATTCTGGGGCCCTTCTGTTTAACATCTACGCTTCCACTGGCTCACGTTATGGAGAAAAACAAATAAGTTACCATATTTTATGCGGACGACACACAAATTTACATAACCTTATCGCCAGGGGACTATAGTCCAATACAAAAACTGACTAAGTGCATCGAACAAATAACGGCTGGATGTGCCAGAACTTTCTGAAATTAATGAAGGAAAAACTGAGGTGGTTGTTTTTGGAGCAGAGAGGAACGATTAAAATTCTGCGCTCAGCTTCAAACAACAATGTTAAAAACACAGACAAAGCCAAAATCTTGGTGTAGTCATGAGTCAGACCTGAACTTTAACAGCCACATTAGCACAATTACAAGTCACCTACTATCACCTTAAGAATATATCAAGGGTTAAGGACTTATGTGTCAACAGGATTTGAAAAACTGTCCATGCCTTTACACTGCTTCCTGTGTCTCAAAGAATTGATTTCAAAGTACTCTTGCTAGTTTATAAATCACTTAACGGTTTAGGTCCAAAATATATTGCTGATCTGCTACTACACTATGAACCACCCGACCTCTCAGTCATCTGGGACAGGTCTCTTTCTGTCCCCAGAGTCAGAACTAAACAGGGTGAAGCCTTTCAGTTTCTATGCTCCTCATCTGGAATAAACTCCCAGAACCTGTAGATCCGCTGCTACTCTCAGTTCTTTTAAATCAAGGCTGAAGACCTTTCTATTTGATGCTGCCTTTCTTTAATGACTAATCATTTCTTAAATTTCTTATGCTGCACTGTAAATTTATTCTTGTGTTTTATGTTTCTCTTGTTTTTAACTGTCTATTCATGTGTTTTTTACCGGTTTTTTAAATGCTGTGATTTTTAACTGTTTTACTTGTGTTTTATCTGTTTAACTGATTTTGTGTAAAGCACTTTGAATTGCCTTGTTTCGAAATGTGCTATACAAATAAAGCTGCCTTGCCTTGCCTTGCCTTGCCTCTACTGTACTACAAGTTTTGTTTCTTTTGTTACATTATTATACATTTTAAATAAAAAGCTTTTCAAGTTAAGGCTTAGCAAAAAAAAGAATAGGAACTGATGCAGCACAGGCTTAAAGTCACACTTTTTTGATTGATAATCTGTCACTATTGTTCAGAAGAGGAAAAAAAGAAATTCATCATCGTACTTTTATCCCCATTCAGGTGAACCTTATGATGCTTGAAAACCTTTACTCTTCAACAAGAAAATAAATGTCATGCTTGCCATAATTGCCTTGTTTTCTTTTTCATGAAAGGTTTCTTGAAGCTGTTGGTTAAAAATCCGCAGTCAGCTATGCCGAAAGTCCCACGTCCGGTTTGACACTTTTGCAGCAAGCAAAAACATAAATCAATCAATGGACAGTTGCACAGAAATATCTCCCATCTGTTCCCCACAGACAGCAATCTAGATTATCTCTCCTCCTCCTCCTCATCATCATCATCATCACCACTGTGAAACAGAAACAAGACACATAAAGAGATGAGATGATTAAATGGAATATGACAGGAAGACAGATAAGTAAATGAACAACTAAGGTACACATTAAGTATCCCTTTGCAAAATCATTTTGCACATCCATGTATGATTTCAAATTCATACTTCAAATGCTGGGAAATGAAGTTGAATTATTAATTGGCAACAATCACAACAGACATCTCCTGTAATAGGTTCGGAGATTTCTAGTACTGTTACTGTATAATGCAGAAGCACCTGCAGTCCATCCAGCTGCATTATAAAGCCATTCAAATAATAAAGAGGGTTAAAAAAAAAATCAGTTGTAAAATCCTAATGTGGAAGGAGTGTACGGTGGATATTAGAATTTACACAAGGCTGCAGAAAGGCAACATTATTATTGTATTGTATCAGGCAATCTACTTAGTAGAATACAACCTCATTTTGAGGAGGAAATGTTGATTTTAAACATGTTGCAGCAATGGGAGGAGCATTTCCACCAACACACAAAAAACCCCAACAACAATAATTTTGATGTAATGTAATCTAATTAAATTGCAAATGCATTAAAATTCATCAAAGTCAATGCAACATTTTTTAACTTTGCAACTTTGAAGGATGGGCACCATCTCAAGGCACCAGCGAATCACATTTATATCATGGAAATAAATAATTGTTATTAAAGAACACATTGACATTTGTTAAGTCTTTAAATAGGAGGCAGTGGATGAGACACCTCATGTGCCATGTGTTTTTCATTTTTTACCCTTTAATGAAGTATATTGATATTTAATGTCTGTTAATCAAAAAACAAAAATGAATTTAGAGAGTTTTAAGCTATCATTGTTAGGAAAAATGATAATGATCAACAGATGGTAGGATAAATGTACATGTGTATTTATAACTAAAACAGCTAATATTAGGAAGCTTTATTTATCATGTTATTCCAAACCAGTAACGTAGTGATGTGCGATGGTTAAACTGAGAAGTCAGTCATAATAACAATTAAATAATATAAGAAAGCCACCTTTCTGAGCTATGCTCTAGTTTTGGTTTTTACAAAGTAATTCACGTAATCCAAATGATTTGCTTTAAATTGTTTATTTGTCATATTGTCAGTACAAAAGATGGAACATAAACAGCAAAAGATGTTGAGCTGATTGACTGAACCTGCTTGTTTGGACAACTTAGTTGCTGGCCATGGTGCTCTCCAGCCATTGGTTGAAGAGGCAAACCTAAGAATGAAGAAGACCAAAGTTAGAAGAGTGACCCAACATAGCATTGCAGAATAAACTGGACACAGTGTGTTGATTCAATTTTCATTTTTGAAGTTACCTTGGCGTAGACACCGGGGTGGTTCTTCTCAGCACATCCATAGCCCCAGGACACAACACCCTGCAGCTCACTGTTGCACACAACGGGGCCACCGGAGTCACCCTGAGAGAGAGAGAGTGAGAGTACAGTGTAAAACACATAGAAAGGTTTGATAAAAGCCAACAAACCATGCAAAGAATTTCTTATAGTTATTGCTGTACTCCTGCATGACCACTGAACTACATACCTGGCAAGAGTCCTTGCCTCCCTCCAGGTATCCAGCGCAGAACATGGACTCAGTGATCATGCCAGGGTAGGAGTTATCACAGTCGCTCTT
>NC_045738.1:12714567-12714736 GCF_008692095.1 Etheostoma spectabile | reverse complement strand
GGGATGTTCAGGCACTGCAGCTTGTTACCGTCAGCAGCTGAAGATCAGAAGAGAAGGAAAAAGATTAAAATGGAGCTACACTGCCGTAAAAACGTACACGTTGAGAGCAATATGGACGAGTTATTACTCACTGGAGCTCATGGTGTTGCCCCAGCCGGAGACTTTGCAC
>NC_045738.1:12714144-12714557 GCF_008692095.1 Etheostoma spectabile | reverse complement strand
CGGGGGCACAGCTGGTGGGCAGAGCCACAGGCTGCACATACTGGTTAAGGATGGCAGGCTTGCTCAACTTGATCAGCATAATGTCATTGTCGATGTTGTAGGCGTTGTATTTGGGGTGGCGGATAACTTTGGAGGAGCTGATGAACTGTTCGCTTCCCTCAGAGACCCTGATGTTGTGCTCTCCCATACGCACCTCCACACGGCTAAAAACAATTGAAAAACACAGTATAAGTGACAAAACACAATCATCAATCATAATCATTTCAAATCAGTTTATCAGCATGGCCCTCAGGTAAGAAAATAAAGTAAATCAGACCTATAACCCTGGAAAACATGAACAATGTGCTTACGATTTGTAACAGTGAGCAGCAGACACAACCCAGTTCTCGTTGACCAGGGAACCACCACAGAAG
>NC_045738.1:12705426-12714134 GCF_008692095.1 Etheostoma spectabile | reverse complement strand
GCCAGAGTTCAGAGACACCTGGTGGGGCTGGGAGTAGGGCGTGCACTCATACCCTCCGACAATCTTGTCATCCTCCGTGGCAACTGAAAACAAACACACATCGGCAACAAGTTAGTTAAAAGACATCTCTTTGAAAGCAGAATGTTCTTTTTGTGCAGCAAACCCCAAAGTGGGTACTCATGATGGTTAAAAATCAATCAGCTGCTCTCTAATTCTAGACTAAGTTCTTGGATAAAGGCCAACAGACTGAAGAAAGAAGCGCAATCTGCTCGATAAAAACTTCACACTCACAAGCCGCTCCAATGAGCAGAAGAAAGACCAGAGACCTCATGGTTTGCTGTGTGATCCTGTTGATGATAGAACTTCACCTGGAGCCGTGGTTTATATCCACAGTCAGGAGAGCTGCCCTGCTCTTTGGCCATCCTTATTGGTCAGCGTGGGGCCAATCTCTGTAGCGGGATATTGGGGTTAGGTGATTCATTATCAGAAATGCATTAAAAAAAAGAAAAAAAAGAAAAGGTCAGCAAATTTGGAAAGCATGGGCGAAAGTGTAAATATAGATTATATTGGTTCCTGTGTTATGTATTTATTTATTTATTCCACTAAAAGTAAAATCAAGGCTAATCTGTAATACCTAGTTAGTTGAAACCTGTTTTTTTGGTTGGGCTATCACTGTTTTTTAATGTTGACAAATTAAAGTATTTGTGTGAAATTAAACTAAATTACCAGAAGCTTCTTAATGCCACACAACTTTCATAAAATTAACAATCACGGTTAAATTCAGTGTTTGATTAATATTAGGGGTGGCTTTTATCTTGACTAGTAGGATGACAGAGAGGTTGAACATTTCATTATTCTTTTTATGAAATCTCCTGATTAAGATTCAAGTATGTGCAGTTCTGAGGTTAAGGGCAGACACTGTGCTGAAATACAGTGATGGTCGTACAGTTTTTATACTTTTGATTACCCAATTGCATTTCAGAGATAAGTGTTGTTTTTTAATCCACTTCATTTATCAGATTACAGGTTACTCAGCAGAAACATGGTTTAGATGCTAAATAAATGATCTAGCTCTAAAATATGATCTATTGCTAGTATATGGAATTCGACTCAGCACCACTGAACTCATCGCTATATAAAAACATCCATAATTAAACCACAAGTCTGTGAGGGGACAACTTTTCACAATGAGCAGTTCTATTACTACCTACTTAAAGATTTGAATGCAGGATTTTCAGCAAATATTTAATACCGCTACTTTTATTTTTTGTAAAGCTTTGAATCCACTGCCGTTTCTTTTGTCAGATTGCAAAGGTACACAAACCTCCTCTATATTTAGATGTTTGATCACAGTATGTTACAGCTGTGTGTTTCTCAGCATCTGTTTTCAGATATGAGGAGTGAAGCTGCCTTGAAAATAAAAAAGATAATCTTTGTAATATGTATTTTTTTAAAGGCGCTTTCAACTAAATTGGTAGAAGGTAGTAATCAGATCTTTCACTTAAGTAAAAGTAGCAATACCACAAATAAAGAGTTCTGCATTTAAAATTCTACTTGAGTAAAAGCACAAAAGTATAACCAGGAAAACTGTAAACTTGAAGTATCAAAAGTAAAAGGTACTCATTATGCAAAATGGCCTATTCTAGAGTATTAAAGAGAGCCGCTAACTCCCGAAATAAGATACTTAAATTTTGTATGCACAAGTTACCAAGCATTTAATCTTTAATAACAAATCATAATGTATACATTCATTTTGTATGTAAAATTAAAGTCAATAGTATCCATACCTGTCAAATAAATGTAATAAAGTAAAATGTACAATATTTGTCTTTGAAATGTAGAGGAGTAGGAGTATAAAGTAGCATAAATGTAAAATACTCAAAGTAGGCCTACACATATATGAACATTGTGTACACAGAGATAGGTAGAAAAGTTATTGGCACAGACTTGTGCCATCAGCGCAATACAATGTGAATGAATACTGGAAATCAGAGGCAAGGCAACAATAAAAAGTAAACATAGAAAAATTAGAAATGCCTAATAAAGATGTTTTGGAAAGTGACTTAAAAGATTATATGGACTCACCCAGGAAGAGGTCCTAAGGCAAATCGTTCCATAGAGCAGATATGATAAAGTTAATTAGTTTGGTTAGTTAGTTTAATTTGTTAGTTTGCGTAACGGCCGCGAGTGTTTGTTCAAATCAACAATGGGAGATGTGATAGACGGATGGTTCATCCAATCACCTGCCAACTATTTTTTTGTAAAGTGCCAGCCCTTTCCCAAAAAGTTTCCAACGACTCAGAAGGTTCTGTGAAACAAACCATCCGGAGTGTCGGGTTACTAAAGAAATACCCTAAAACTAATGACTTGTATCCTTGGCCCATTGCACCAGAGTTATTGAAAGTATGTTTACAATTTAGAGATATCTTGCTAACAGACAAACACATGGAAAACGCAACCTCTTTATTTCTCATTTTGAAAGGTATTTGTTTTCTGCTGCTTCCCCCGCGACCGATACCGAATAAGAGGACGAAGATAGATGAATTAGTTTGTTTTCTCAGTCAATATTGGGCACATAAAGCCTAATAAAAGCTGGAACAATTTTTACTGGTGGTCTTACATTTATAAGGTTATACTGCGATCTATATTTCTTTAAATGCTGATACAAGAGATGGTGAAGTGATGGTAATTTATAAATAAAATAAGTTTTTATAGAAATACTTTTTGGATACCTGTGTCCTTAATAGCAACTCATGACCAACGGGTAAAATAAGAAAAAATATACATACTGTACATCCATGTCACTTATTTTTCTTTTATCTTTTTTTAATTTCCCCATTAAGAACAAATTATTTTCTTTGCACCCTGCTGAAAACCTCTATAGAATGTCATCTATGTTTGTTACATTAGTTAGACAATTTAAAATAGATAGGGAGTAATAATTTCACAAAAGAATCAATTCATTTCAAACATTTTATTTCAACTCCAGCAAGAAAAGTACATTAATGTGTCTGATGTGCAGGTTAAATGGTGCAGTGAATAGCTGCTGGCCATATATATATATATATATATATATATATATATATATATATATATATATATACACCACACTATATTATACAGTTTGTTGCAATGTAACATTACATGTTTAAGGAGGGCATAGTTATATTTTTAGTTGATGTAAGGAAGTGATACCTTGGCGTAACCATCAGGGTGGTTATAGCACATCCATAGCCCCAGGACACAACACCCTGCAGCTCACCGTTGCACACGACGGGGCCACTGGAGTCACCCTGAGAGAGAGAATATTATACTCATAATGTGAACCTTTGCGATAATGTAAGTAATTTTTTTAAGAAATACAATTTTTTATTTTATTTTTTTAAATGGTCAAATTTGAAAATGTAGCGATAGAAAAATCAGAGATACACGCCTGGCAGGAGTCTTTGCCTCCTTCCGGGTCTCCGGCACAGAACATGGTGTGGCCGATCATGCCGGGATAGGAATTGTTAGAGTCCTCAGAGCCACAGGCTGCACATACTGGTTGAGGATGGCGGGCTTGCTCAACTTGATCAGCATAATGTCATTGTCGATGTTGTAGGAGCTGTATTTGAGGTGGGGGATTACTTTGGAGGAACTGATGAACTGCTCGCTTCCCTTTGAGACCCTGATGTTGTGCTCTCCAATTTGCACCTCCACACGGCTAAAAACAATTGAAAAACACGGTATAAGTGAGAAAACACAAAAAAAGATAATCTTTTCAAATCAGTTCATCAGCATGCCCCTCAGGTAAGAAAATAAAGTAAATTAGACCTATAACCCTGGAAAACATGAACGATATGCTTATGACTTGTAGCAGTGAGCAGCAGACACAACCCAGTTCTCGTTGACCAGGGAGCCACCACAGAAGTGGTAGCCAGAGTTCAGAGACACCTGGTGGGGCTGGGAGTAGGGCGTGCACTCATACTCTCCGACGATCTTGTCGTCCTCCGTGGCAACTGAAAACAAACAAAAGAGTTTTAGTTGCTGCAGTATAGATAATATATAAACGTGCAACATGCATGAAAAGCAACCTGCTCTAAAAAGTACTTATCCACTCACACGCTGCTCCATGAGCAGAACAAAGACCAGGGACCTTGCGGCTGCATGTGTGATCTTGACAGTGCACCTGAATCCATGTTTATAACACACACACACACACACACACACACACACCACACACACACACACACACACACACACCACACACACACACACACACCCAACACACACACACACACACCACAACCACACACACACACACCACACACCACCACACACACACACACAACACACACACACACACACACCACACACACACCACAGCTGCTTGATTGGTCCAATAGTGCTAATCAAAATAAAAACTTGATAGTTGGTACTGACCACCAGATAGGTTGGCTCATTTCAGATAGTGAGGGACTCAATATGGCTGAAACGCTGGATTATTCACAGAATACCTTCACTCAAGGTTGACTGGCTAATCAGTACAGAGATCGCCCAGATGTATCTAAGTGCATTAAACTTACTTACAACAGCCTAACTGGCACCATTGAGCGTATATTTTTATATGAATTAATCCATTTAGAGACTTCATTTTCAGAATAATGACAATACGGGAAAAATGATAAAGTAGTCCAAGGCATTTTTGTAATTGCTGTTTGACATACAGTATGTGATTGCTTTCTGACAATTTACGGTCATAACTATGCTTCTACATAAATGACACACAAACCATTTAAAAATGGTATCATTTAACTAGCTAAAGCAGAGATACAGAGAGAATTGTACTTTACTACATACTAATTTGAAAAAGAAAATGCAGGCATTAGCACTCCAAAATCAATCAATCCAAGTCATATGAACATTGCTACATTGAATTTAAAATGCTTTTAAATGCACTACTTATATTTTAAATTACTTGTTAAAAAGATTCAGAAATACTTTTCAACCATGCGTTTGAGAACAGACCCCAAGAATCTTTTCCAGATCCTGATTGGTCAAAATAACCTTGTGGTGTGTTGTCAGCAGGGAACAGGAGAACCGTTCCATATAAACCAGGACTCCAGTAAAGTGCTCTCATCGACAGGATCCACACAGACCA
Source organism: Etheostoma spectabile (assembly GCF_008692095.1). Lineage (NCBI taxonomy): Eukaryota > Metazoa > Chordata > Actinopteri > Perciformes > Percidae > Etheostoma > Etheostoma spectabile. The sequence goes on along the minus strand of NC_045738.1, from coordinate 12,708,994 downwards.
TGAGGTCTCTGGCTTCATTCTTGCTCATCGGAGCTGCTTGTAAGCACGTCTTCCTGCTTGTGTTCTGATCCAAATTAAAAATGTATGTTTGTTGCTGACTATTTGGCCTCCTGTGTTTCAGTTGCTACGAGGATGACAAGATTGTCGAGGTGATGAGTGCACGCCCTACCTCCAGCCCATCAGGTGTCCTCGAACTCTGGCTACCACTCTGTGTGTGTTCCCTGGTCAACGAGAACGGGGTTGTGTCTGCTGCTCACTGCTACAATCGTAGTCACATGTCAAATTATAAAGACAAGAACCATCTGCCTTAACAGGCATCATGAAACTCAGCTGCCATTCATCCTCTGTTTTCACAGCCGTGTGGAGGTGCGTATGGGAGAGCACAACATCAGGCACTGAGGGAAACGAGCAGTTCATCAGCTCCTCCAAAGTTTCCCCACCCCAAATACAACTCCTACACCATCGACAATGACATTATGCTGATCAAGTTGAGCAAGCCTGCCATCCTCAACCAGTTATGTGCAGCCGGGCTCTGCCCACCAGCTGTGCCCCCGCTGGCACCTGTGCAAAGTCTCCGGCTGGGCAACACCATAGCTCCAGTGAGTAACTACATTTTACCCTAGCAAGAGAAACAATGTTTCAGGGCAACATTTTTGTTTTCATTTGTGTATCTTAACCTTTTTCCACTCATACTTGGTTTTACACATTGAAGCTGCTGACGGTACAAGCTGCAGTCCTAACATCCCCTTCTGTCTAAGAGCGCTGTGATAACTCCTACCCTGGCATGATCACTCAGTCCATGTTCTGCCTGGATACCTGGAGGAGGCAAGGACTCTTGCCAGGTATGTAACAAGAGGACCTCAGCAGTCCTTATCATAGACCATGGCATCTTAGTTGCAAATCCAGAATTGTTTTACATGTACGTTATCATTCTCTCTCTCTCTCTCATCTCTCACATCTCAGGGTGACTCCGGTGGCCCTGTGTTGCAACGGTGAGTTGCAGTGTGGTGTCCTGGGGCTATGGATGGCTGAGAAGACCCCCCGGGTCTACGCCAAGGTAAACCGAAATATCACTTTATATCCTATAGTCGTTTTGAAATTGAACTTTCATGCCCTTAGACCTAACCCTTGTTCTGTCCCACTCACAGGTCGGCCTCTTCAATGTTGGCTGGAGACCACCAGGGCCACCTATTAAGTCTGATCCTGCGATCACCATGCTCACTTCATCCTCAATCCACTTCAGTATTGTTTTGAATAATGTGCAGCCATTTTTCATCTGAGTCAATAAGTCTCACATCTTGCTTCAAGTGATATTCTCTCAATTTGTGTTTTCTTACACCATGGATACTTTAAACAAACTGATTGTTCCAAAAAGGTGTTAACCTTTACTGCTCTTTAGTATCAAGGTAATAACTTCTTCTGTACTTGTCAAGCAACAACTTCTCATTCTGTTTTACCAACCATCATTAATATAGCCTATTAAACAAATTCCACTGGCCTTGGTAGTGTGGCTAATAATCTATTATACTGAATTCTTAATCACTACTTGCTTTTATCCTTTTAAACGTCCATTAAAAGGCCCAATACTGACAGCTTTTGATTAAAATGGTTACTGCAGTCCAAATTCAAAATACTGGAGAGTTGTTTCCCCCGGCCTCTTCTCCCAAGCGTTGGAGATCACGGGGGGAGACCACGGGAGTTGCCAGGTTGCAAATATTGAACCCAACGACACACAATATCAATGTTAGCTAGATGCTAGTCTTACATTGCCAGACATTACTTCACAACACAGTGGAGTTGATAGATCCTGCTATGTTTACGGTTATAAAAGCCAGTCCTCTCGCGGAGCTCTGTACCCGACTGAGAGCCACCTTTTAACGGCTAAACGTAACAACAACCGTTATAAAAACCGTGACCTTGCAGAGCTTTGTGCCCTACCGACATGTCGCTGCAACAGCTGATAAAAAGACTGCTAGCTCGCAGTTATTTGTACCCAGGGCACATATTTTTGCTTCTACTACTTTCCAGACCCCGTTATACAGCGTGTCTATACACTGTATTACACATTATGGTTGCATGCCTTTTTGTAACAAAGTGGGAATCATACTGTCCAGCATATCATTACCTTGAAACTGGCAATGGTAAAGTTAGCCACAACAATATTCCCTAACATAACATTTCATACATTGCAGAGCAACCTGGAGAGAGCATAGGCTGTGTCCCAAGCCAAAAATTCAGACTATACGTTGTTTTGCCAAAGTTAAATTTCATGTCTCCATTATCTGAGTTTCTGCAGGTTTTACAAAGTCAAATTTAAGACTTGTTAAGATCTTTTATAAATGAATTTTTAAGACCTTTATCACAACATCAACTAAGCCCTAAATTCAGTTTTTTCAAGCCAATTATTGCTAAACTTGCACGTCCCCATACATGAATAATAAAAGACTTGCACTAAGAACACAAAAGCTTATTAGCTGCAATATTAGTTGCATGTTGGGCTCATTTGTAGTTGTAATATAGCAAAATTATATTTGGGCTATGCCCGCACGATTCGGTGAAAAATATAAATCACGATTTTTTTTGCTTAGAACTGATATTGTGATTTTCTGCCACAATTTTTTTGACCATGACAAAGCAAAACGGCAGTACCAAACCAAGGTTATTATAGTTTAGCATTTTTCTTTAGTTTAGTTTTTATTTTTTGAAAATGTTTAGTTTTAGTTTAGTTTTTATTAGTATTAGTCTTTTTTGTAATATGAGTTATTAGTCGGAGGATTCGAAGAGGTCAGAAAAAGTATTGTGTAATAACTCAACAAAATCATATACATTTTAGAAATATGTATTCAACAATAACACCAGTACAAACAATGCACATATGATGATGATGAGCACAGATAAGTAATATGATATATTAGATATGTAAACAGTCAACACAAGACGCCGCAGTAAGTGCAGAATGTGTTCGACGTGTTCCAGGTAAAAACTTAGTCAACAGACTAAAGGAGATCGCCATCAACATGTGTTTTGAACTTTTTGAACCACCTTCCACTGCAAGGCACTTGCAATTATCTGACACAGTCATAATCAAATAGGACTCTGCCGCTTTCTTCCGACTTTGGGGACCGCCATGAGGCCAGGCAAGGGCCACGGACTGTTTGTTGTGTTCAATTTTACATGGAATTTTATTCAATCTGTTAAAAACTCACAGAAGAAAGTAGTAGTGTTTGTGGTGTATTTGGCTTGTAAAATTAAATGAGAACAAAAGTCATTAAAAAAAGAAAAATCAAATTAATTTAAAAATTTAATTGTGAACCGGGTGAATCAAGATCGTGATTTTATAACAATTAATTGTGCATGCTTAATTTGGACTAGTGAAAGAAAGAACTACAACACCATTGAATAATACACACTCCAAGCTGCTTGATTGGCCCAATAATGCTAATCAAAATAAAAACTTGATAGTTAGGTAGTGACCACCAGATTAGGTTGGTTCCTTTCAGATAAGTGGAGGACTCACAGGTCTGCGATCCAATAATTTTCAACCCAATATGGCTGAAACAGCTGGATT
>NC_045738.1:12701519-12705416 GCF_008692095.1 Etheostoma spectabile | reverse complement strand
TACCTTCACTCAAGGTTGACTGGCTAATCAGTACTAGAGCAGTCAGCCAAGATGTAATCTAAGAGTGCATGAAACTTTACTTACAACAAGCCTAACTGGCACACAATGAGCGTATATTTTATAATGAATTAATCCATTTAGAGACCTTCATTTTCAGAATAATGACAATACTGGAAAAATAATACAGTAGTCCATGGCATTTTTGTAATTGCTGTTTGACATACAGTATGTGATTGCTTTCTGACAATTTACAGGTCAGTAACTATTGTGGAACTCTGGAACAGTGTCTATTAAGCACATCTATAAAAGTGAGGATAAATCCTATCACAAATGTCACGTTAAATAAAATAAATTGTGGATTATTCATCCTTCGATAGTTGATTCTGAATGTTCAGACTGCACTTGTTCCACAAATATGCATCCGATTCATACATATGTATCACGTGAAACTGCAGCTGCTCCACGTTAACATCTAAACAGCTGCACTTAAACGTCACCAACAGCAGATCTGCACTGAATTTTAACACAGATTTCAGGTTAATTGACTATGCAGAGCTTTTGATTAGAATTCTTTGTATTGACCATATTCTTCAATCTACCTTCACTGTAACAATTACTTTGAAGACAATGACACTAAAACCTACAAACGCAATCTCATTTAAAAATTGTGTTTACTGAGGTGTCCATTCTGGTAATTCTGAATAGCAACTGTGTGATTAAGTGATTTAGTTTCCTGGGGTTGTTTGTCTCTTTCCTCTTCACTGAATCAGCCATTTTTTTAGGAATTCTTTCTAAGAGATGTGTGGGTTGGTTTTCCTGTGAAAGCCACAATCAACAACTGTGGTTGTGAACCAGGCCATCTGCAAAGCTGCAACCACGTCTTTACAGCACAAATCCATCCATGTCAGGGTAAACGATTAGAAAATACATCCTGTGCAACAACACATGTAACGATGAAATCCCACGTGTAGAGTAGAGCACAACCACTTTCTCTAATATAGTGTACTCTACATAAATGACACATGAAACGTTTAGTTAAAAATGGATATCACTTAAACTAGGTAAAGCAGAGATACAAAGAGAAATTGTACTTTACTACATCATAATTTGAAAAAGAAAATGCAGGCATTATGCACTCCAAAATCGATCAATCCAAGTCATATGAACAATTGCTACATTGAATTTTAAAATGCTTTTAAATGCCAATTTCTCCAATAGCACTACTTTATCATTTAACATACTTGTTAAAAAGATTCAGAAATACATTTTCAACCATGAAGTTTGAGAACAGACCAAGAAAATGTTTGCTTTTCCAATACCAAGAATAATCTTTTCCAGGACCCTGATTGGTCAAAAATAACCTTGTGGGTGTGTTCAGCAGGGAACAGGAGGAACCGTTCCATATAAACCAGGACTCCAGGTAAAGTCTCTCATCGACAGGATCACACAGCAACCATGAGGTCTCTGGTCTTCATTCTGCTCATCGGAGCTGCTTGTAAGCACGTCTTCCTGCTTGTGTTCTGATCCAAATTAAAAAATGTATGTTTGTTGCTGACTATTTGGCCTCCTTTGTGTTTTCAGTTGCTACGGAGGATGACAAGATTGTCGGAGGGTATGAGTGCACGCCCTACTCCCAGCCCCATCAGGTGTCTCTGAACTCTGGCTACCACTTCTGTGGTGGTTCCCTGGTCAACGAGAACTGGGTTGTGTCTGCTGCTCACTGCTACAAATCGTATGTCACATGTCAAATTATAAAGACAAGAATCCATCTGCCTCTAACAGGCATCATGAAACTCAGCTGCCATTCATCCTCTGTTTCTACAGCCGTGTGGAGGTGCGTATGGGAGAGCACAACATCAGGGTCACTGAGGGAAACGAGCAGTTCATCAGCTCCTCCAAAGTTATCCGCCACCCCAAATACAACTCCTACAACATCGACAATGACATTATGCTGATCAAGTTGAGCAAGCCTGCCATCCTCAACCAGTATGTGCAGCCTGTGGCTCTGCCCACCAGCTGTGCCCCCGCTGGCACCATGTGCAAAGTCTCCGGCTGGGGCAACACCATGAGCTCCAGTGAGTAACTACATTTTAACCTAGCTAAGAGATAAACAATGTTTCAGGGCAACATTTTGTTTTCATTTGTGTTATTCTTAACCTGTTCCACCCATACTTGGTTTTACACATTGAAGCTGCTGACGGTAACAAGCTGCAGTGCCTGAACATCCCCATTCTGTCTAAGAGCGACTGTGATAACTCCTACCCTGGCATGATCACTCAGTCCATGTTCTGCGCTGGATACCTGGAGGGAGGCAAGGACTCTTGCCAGGTATGTAACAAGAGGACTCTGCAGCAGTCCTTATCATAGACCAGTGCATCTTAGTTGCAAATCCAGAATTTGTTTTACATGTACAGTTATTCATTCTCTCTCTCTCTTTCTCTCTCTCTCTCTCTCTCACACACTCTCTCTCAGGGTGACTCCGGTGGCCCCGTAGTGTGCAACGGTGAGCTGCAGGGTGTTGTGTCCTGGGGCTATGGATGTGCTGAGAAGAACCGCCCCGGTGTCTACGCCAAGGTAAACCTGAAATATCACTTTATACTCCTATAGTCGTTTGAAATTGAACTTTCATGCCCAGTTAAGACCTAACCCTTGTTCTGTCTCCACTCACAGGTCTGCCTCTTCAATGATTGGCTGGAGACCACCATGGCCACCTATTAAGTCTGATCCTGCAATCACCATGCTCACTTTCTTCCTCAATCCAACTTCAGTATTGTTTTGAATAATGTGCAGCCATTTTTCATCTGAGTCAATAAAGTCTCACATCTTGACTTTCAAGTGATATTTCTCTCAATTTGTGTTTTCTTACACCATGATACTTTAAAACAAACTCAAAAAAGGTGTTAACCTGATTACTGCTCTTTAGTATACAAGGTAATAACTTCTTCTGATCTTGTCAAGCAACAACTTCTCGTTCTGTTTTACTCAACCATCATTAATAATAGCCTATATAAACAAATTCCACTGGCCTTGGTAGTGTGGCTAATAATCTATCTATAATAGAATCTTAAGTACTACTTGCTTTTATCCTTTTAAACGTCCATTAAAGGCCCAATACTGACAGCTTTTGTTTAAAATGGTTACTGCGGTCCAAATTCAAAATAGTGGATAGTCGTCTCCCCCGGCCTCTCCTCCCAAGCGTTGGAGATCACGGGGGGAGATCACGTTGCTGCAACAGCTGATAAAAAGACTGCTAGCTCGCAGTTATTCGTACCCGGGGCACATATTTTTGCTTCAAATACTTTCCAGACCCCATACAGCGTGTCTTTACACTGTATTACATATTATGGTTGCATGCTGGGCAGCGGCCGCACACCAGGCAGCCTCGACACACTACCGTCCCACCGGGAAAAGTCCTGACTCTCCTGATTGCCACATAAACAACTGCAATAGTAGGGGTTTAAATCAAACTCGTGACAACAATAGTAATGCATGTTAGTAAAAATAAAGCAGAACACATGCAGAAGACAACGGAATAACTGTTTAAACATGTTTATGTTGGATCAGAGCAGCAGCTGATTTAACACATAAGACTCCAGGATTAATTTTAGCCTGGCTGTTAGCCTGCTCTGGACCAACTTGTTATATACTGTAGGCCTATACCTATATAGTAGTTTGTTACCATGACAACACCACTGGTCTGAAGCTCAATGCTGATGCTGTCACGGAAATAGTTGTCTAATCAGCAATAAATATAACAATTTCTGATCAACCCATATCAATTGCATGCTTAAAATAACATACTGGTTAAAGCCCCGCCCATTTCAAGACAACCCAACCCACGTCCGGGTTGAATCTGACCACTTCCGGGTTAGGCCCCGCCCAGTCCGAGTACGGATA
>NC_045738.1:12695836-12701509 GCF_008692095.1 Etheostoma spectabile | reverse complement strand
AATTCATGTGGTAAACAGATACAGATACAGATAATGCTGTACTCGCTCATCCCTATTGAATATCCCTGCTTAATCCCTTATCCTGGTTTTGTGTAACAAGCCCCAGGCCTGAGGACATATACAGGCCAATATTCACTTTTGTCTATAGAGCCACCAACTGGCAACAAGAAATCAGCCTTACGACAAACATCATCCGATTTACATGAAACTTATGTGTGGTCTACATGTGATACTGCGCCACCCCCTATACTTTAACCATGCCCACCCACTCAGGCCACGCCCCCTTTAATAACATTTGAACCGTTAAAGGTAGAGTCTTGTGTGAGGTGTGATTGAACTCAGGGAGTTCCTTCTTCATTGGTGATGTTTGGCGCACCCTCCCCCCTATGCTTGAGCCACGCGCCCTTTAATAACTGTCACCCATTTAAGGTAGTCTTGTGTGAGGTGTCATTGAATCTAAGAGCGTTCCTTCTTCATTTGTGATGTTTACCCCACCCCTACTCTTAAGCCATGCCCATTTCCATAACTGGTGACCCGTCTAAGGTGGAGTCTTATGTGAGGTATCAATGAACTCAGCAGAGAGTTCCTTTTTCATTGGTGATGGTTTGCCCTGCTCCCTATGCTTTGGCCACGCCCCTTTCACAACCAATAAACTAGATGACGCAAGGAGCGTCGTCCGCCAATTACTCCAACGCGCACAGATTAGTGAGCGCCTGTCCAACCCTGCTTGCAGCTTTAATTTCAATTGTTTTATTAGTAAATATTTTCTTTAATCTTTAACTCACTATTCACTTTGACAATATTGTTCTTGCAACAAGACACATTATAACCATGCTATTGACATTGCTAAACTTAACTGAACTAAACAGAGAGAAAGAGCAAGAATTTATCTATCCATTTTGAATTAGTTGGTCTGTATAGGAGCATTATCCCTGCAGTTTTCATTTGGGAATGCCAAAGCCACTCACTGAGTCAATCTGTGAGAAAATCTCCACCTGGCACTGCATCTGGAGCAAAGTCAAGGTCAGGATGCTGATTACAACCTGTACAAGATACAGTGTACTGTACTTACACCAGGCTAGTGCAACAAATCAAACTAAAATAATACACTTATTTTCAAGGTGCATTTTTCTGACAGAACAAAGTATAAGTATACTGTATATGGCAACGTTTTTCCATCAGCACTATTTGAGGGTTTTGATTGGTCAACAGCACCAGGGTGTTTCTCAATAGTTGGCATAGGTATTAGAAGTCAATAAAAACCTGGCATGGGTCAAGTAAAATCTTTGCATCTCCATGTGGCATAAACCCATCATGAGGTCTCCGGTCTTTGCTCTGCTCCTTAGAGTTGTGTGTAAGTATTAAGGAACAATTGTAGATTATACAAAAAGTAAATCTGACCAGACAATCTGATTGGTCAACTAGACATTTAGAATGTGCTCAAATCAGCATGACATCACACCCAGAGCCATTTGAGCACATCTGTCGCTTCCCATAAAATATCACTTCGCCATTTCTCTGTTGAGATGTTTAAAAGCATTTGTAGTCATGTAAGTAATGCAGGAACAAAAGTTTTTTTTAGTTTAGTATATTTCGATCCCATAGATACACATCACATATATAACATAAATGGTAAAAATAAAGTGTCACCTTAACCCGTTTATAATCATTACTGATAGAAAAAAGGTGTAGGTTGAAGCCTTTGCTTATTACACCTCCCCTTTTTACATTACATTTTATTCTTAGGTCCCTCAGGATATTATTAATCTTATAAAATGTATTATCAATTTCTGTTTTTATATACATATTAACACAAAAAATACATTGCCATTCATACATGTACACATTGCCATTTATGCCTTAATTTGTTTATCATCCTACATTTAAGTATTTTTTTTTAAATCTTTGTAGCATGTAACACATTTTGACTTACTCATCCTAAGGATTCCATATGTTTACTCCTTTTGCTCATATGCATCTTTGTTTTACATTTGTTCTACAGGAAATCGTCTCTGTTTGAAGTTTAGACGTTTAGCATCTAAATCTATTTATTGAAAAAAAAAAAAGCAGATATCCTAGTTATAACAGAATAGAGTTAGCAATGCAGTTTGGTGTTTATATTTGTGGTAACTATTCAGGTAAAATCCCACAATTTCTACAAAGCTAGCGTTAGCTTGACAGGCTGACTAAACAGGAAGGTCCCAGAAATCGTTCGTTGCTGTTTTTTGTTGTTTTGTTTTTTTAAAGCGAGTTGCCCCACAATATGAATACAGTTGGATTATAACTTTTATTTTGTTGGTAACCATGGTTATATAATTGCAATATTAAACGAGAGGGTTTGATTTGACATCTTTATTGGCACAACAGTGATGTGCTTAGGACTGAGGAGCTTGCGTCGAGCTTCGTAAGCATCACTTAATATATTGCTTGAATATATTTAGTGTGGAAAATAACATTTCTTTCAGATTGTGGATTCATGATCTACCACAGAACATCTATGACTAAGAAAAACACCAAAGAGGCAAAGGAGATTTTAATAGACAAAAATGTTGGGCATTTGAAGAGTAACAATTTTTATACCGATACTATTAATTTTTGACAGAGATATAAATATATATTTTTGATGACAAAATTGTTGGAGGGAGGGAATGCACGCCTCATTCCCAGCCCCCTCAGGTGTCTCTGAACTCTGGCTACCAATTCTGTGGTGGCTCCATAGTCAACAAGAACCGGGTGCTGTCTGCTGCTTGCTGCTATAAATCGTGGTTGCTCATAAAACATCGTATCCAAAATAACAAAAAGGCACTCCATTCTCTCCGTCTTGCTTACAACTTCTTCCTCTCTTTCAGCAAAATGGACATTGCCCTCGGTGATCACAACCGTAGGTTCGTGGATGGCAACGAACAGATAATTTCTGCTGAACCTGTGATCCCTCATCCCAACTATGAGTCCAGGCTGGTTAACAATGATCATGATCAATGAACAATCATGCTGATCAAGCCCACCACCATCAACCAGTAAGTGCGGCCTGTGGCTCTGCCTACTAGTTGTCCATGCTGGCACCACATGCACAGTCTCTGGATGGGGTGTAACCATGAACTTCTGTGAGTATCAAACACTTGCGGAGTTCCAAATCGCATACTTTTTCTTTTAATAAACACAAGTACATACTGTTGCATGCAGTATGCATACAATTGGAAAACACTACTTCTTCATAACATTGCAGCGTTTGACCCTCTATTCTCATCTGTGCAGCTCAAGGGATTGTGGTTCAGATTAGCCAGAAAAGCATGCTGGCTTGCATACTGCAAAATCCGACCGGATACATAATGCTATTTATGCCATACTGCAATAATGCATACTATGTATTTGGGACACTAAATATTTTTTTGGCATTGGGGCCGAGGGAGTGTCTCCAACACGGGCTTCTGTTATTCACTCTACGTTTGTCATCATTCATTTGACATTGGGTCTCTGGTTCTGCATCTCCACAGCTGCTGATAGTAACAGGCTGGAAATCCCCCTCCTGTCTGATGAGGACTGTGACAACTCCTACCTGGGCATGATCACTGAGGCCATGTTCTGTGCAGGATACATCGAGGGAGGGAAAGACTCCTGCCAGGTAGGCCTATGTATCTCAGTTATTGCATATTGACAAAAAAGTATGTGACTTGACCTAAGCACTAAGTTGTGACGTGAAGCTTTCACATATTATGTTAAACTGCTTTGCTCCCAGACTCTCAGGGTGACTCTGGTGGTCCTGTTGTGTGTGTGTGACTGTGAACTGCAGGGCTGGGGTTTTGGGTGTGCAGAGATGAACCACCCCAATGTCTATGCCAAGGTAAAAAATGAGGGGGGATATATATATATATATATATATATATATATATATATATATATATATATAGCAAAGACATGGTTGGATTTGGCAGGATAAGAGCTTAAAGGCTGTTGATTGCTGTCTGACACTTCCCTGACTTTTCCCTTTTTCTTGCATCAGACCTGCATTTTTACAGACCGGCTGCAGAGCATCTCTTACTGAATCCAGTCCAATCACACACTGCTACTGTGGTTTCTATACTGCAACCTGGGCCAATGAAACTGTGGACATTTTAATTAAAAAAAAGGTGTTACAATTGCATTTTAAGTATGGTTTTAGTTTGTATATCTTGTAACTGTCCTTCTGACCTGCCTGGCAAATCCACATGACGACTAAAATGAGGGGGGGGGGAATCAATTAGGCTACTTAAAGACTTTGATGTCATATAGCTAAAGGTGGAAAGGTTAGGTAGAAAACTACTTCGGACAGACACAAAACAAGAAAATTACACCGTTTTACATAATGCGCCATTTCATATTTTCCACACATTCAAAAATCCGACTGAGCACATACCTGTTCTCCTCAACGTGCTGCTCACTTCCGTATGCGCCTCACTTTGGGAAACGTTAGCTAGCTAGCTAGCTGTTCTGCCGAGCAAGTCCAATGTTACCGCGTTGCTGCTTCATGTTTGGTAACGTTAACCCTCCGGCAAATATGCTTGAGATGCTGGAAGCCTGTTGTTGACCAGGGTAGCCTGCCATCCACTCCAAATAACACACAGGAAGCAAAAACCCTTGTTCTCTGACATTCTTTTCTGCTAGAGAATCACTTCACCTCAAAAGCAGATTTCTTTTTTTCTTTTTTGTTATGAACCAGTTGGTGGCTGGTGGGCACCGATGTATTTAGTCTCAAGGTTTATGCAAAGGGAAAATAAATCCAAACGTTCATGGTGACAATACTATTATCTCTTTTTTTGAATACAAACATCTGGTTACTCAACAGACGTAGATATCAGTACTTCGGCAAATAGCCAATCGAATTGCAGCGGGCCAACAGGTAATCAACACGTGGCGTCAAATTTCTGCTCATGCGTACTGTTGTTTTCCCCACACGGCATAAACAGCAATTAGCCTACGGCAATAAGACTTTTAAAACTATTATATCCAGCCACTGACCTTGTTGAAAAATGATAACCGCAATCAAGGATATTTTATGCCATGCATTAATCCAGAATTATAATAATGTATTATTTTTCTCAGTGAGGGTGTTGCACCCCCTTAGCGAAAGGTAGACAAACTACAACCATAATTAAAAAATTGCACATATGTATTTTAATTAATTGATTATTGATATTAATCTTCTCCCTTTCATTACAACTAAATCAACAAATAAAATCAACATACGTATGTTGATTTTAAAATGTGGTTGGTAAGAGATAAATACATAATTTGACCAGAATGAATCTGACAATTTTGCCTAGAGCGAGTTGCGCTGCGCACCACGACACTCTTTCATGAGTGAAGATAGTTAGACCCGGCGGGTCAACAGTACAGACGTTAGCTTGCCTATAACATGGCATGAAAGCGCATTTTGGGTTTCTTCTTAAATCAATCACAGGCTGAAAGGTGAAATAGACCTGAGGCAGAAAACCCAGCAACTGTAATTCCGAAAGAAGTAGTTAGCAGTCAGCTGCTCCACACCGTCACTCCCACAGCGACCCTGCTAGCAACAGAGGCAGCCAACTTTTGATTTAATTGAATTCAGTGATGTGTTGTATACTGTCAGAATTTTGTAACTAACTTCGTGTTCGTTGGGTCTCTGAGGAAGGAGGCTGATGTCCAATTGAGAATTAA
>NC_045738.1:12695729-12695826 GCF_008692095.1 Etheostoma spectabile | reverse complement strand
AATGCAACAGAATGATGAAGATGATAAGACAAAGACAATAAGACACAAAACATGTTCCACATTTAAATAATTTTTTTGGTCTCTTCATTGCACTCAT
>NC_045738.1:12695621-12695719 GCF_008692095.1 Etheostoma spectabile | reverse complement strand
TACATTGTTTCTGCTTAGAGTATATATATTAGTGTGTAGGCTATATATTGTTTGTTGGGTTGTTTGTTTTGAATGTGTAAGCACATTGTGAGCAACTA
>NC_045738.1:12685050-12695610 GCF_008692095.1 Etheostoma spectabile | reverse complement strand
AAAATTCCTCGTATGTGTCTTCATACCTGGTCAATAAAGCTGATTCTGATTCTGATGATAACACTGCAACTGACGGACTGGATCCATGCTTCCCCTGACAGAGTCACATGAAACCAGTGCTGAGTATTCCTAAATTACACCAATTTATCCCCTGCACCTTGTGGCGGTTCCTTTTCACCCGGTGCATTCAAGACCCCATGGGAGCAGGAGACAGTATGGGCCACCTTTTGGTGCGGATCTCCTTTCCATATGTTAAATGCCAGACTTGACCAGGTCAATAAACAAATGGCTCGTTTAGACCTCTTCAAAGAAAAAATGCATATCGTCACCTTCCTAAAATAATCGCCTAAGTCATTTTTTGACAAAAAGTATTTTCTTGCCTAAATCATCTCCTCATGGTGCTGGCCACCTCTGGTAAAATTTCCTACATTCTCAGTTGAACAGGTGATGTGATTCTACGCCTTTGTATAACTGCCTAAGTCAAAATATGTTCAGTATTTGGTTCAGTTTTTTGTGTTTTCTGAAAAACGTGAAAAAATGACTTAGGCGATTATTTTAGGAAGGTGACGATATTAATCCCATCCTGGCTGCATCATACATAAAACAGAAATGCATCGTTTTCACAACATTGCTTATAACTTTTTATAACTCAACAATACCCTATTTTGTGGCTCAGTGGTTGAGCTTGTGCCTATTCTATCCATTGTCGAAGCTTTGTGCATCCGCGTTACCCGTGCCTAGTTTTGCCCTGTCTTGAATTTTGGGTTTCGTTCTTGTTTTTGTTTTTGCGCATGTGGAGCGTTGTGATGTACGCAGTGTGGTGGTTGACTGGCTGAAAATGTCACTCTCGAAATTCTGTCAGCACCCCCAACTCAAAATATGTACCCGCGGCCATGGCCCCACCTGAGGACCCGTGGCTTCAACATATTATAAATCGAGGCCATCATATGTTAAAATCATAGTCTATGGTTAAAATAGTCAATGAAGAGTTCAAACAAAACAAAGTATAAGTAAAAAGTATTAAAAAATAATGAAGAAATAAATCAAATTAGAGAACACAAATAAAAATAACTCATATTGTAATAGATCTCCATTAACATTTGTAAACTCTAACAATCCAAACAAGCGAACATATACAGACACCCAAAGGTTCTCTGTCGCTTATTAATCAGAATAACAAGGATCTTGATATTTCTGTGGTTCTTGATTTTCATCGTTTCTGGTTGAAGTGAGTTTAGCGGAACTGTCGCTCCCCACTTCCATTTACCGAGTCGGACACATTTGACGACGCACCATCAATGTCAACATCGCGACACTGACCTCGGTCTTTGCGATTACATTGAGGTAACTCCGCCAGTCTGTAAGATAGACAAAGGGAAGGGTTAAATTGAAAATACACTCTATTTGGGAACCTTCTTCTCGTTTATGTTTAGTTTTCCATTTGTTCGTCGCAGATTCCTTCAGACGAATCTAACCGGACAAGATGCGCCTCACGTTGCAAATGCTGATCTCCCACGGCCGGGTGGCCCGGAAGATGGGAATGGGTCCGCAGTCCCGAATCAACATGCTGCGGAACATTTTGACAGGATTGGTCCGACACGAGAGGATAGAAACCACGACGGCCCGAGCAGATGAAGTCCGCTTCTACGCTGAGAAGGTGACCACGCTGCTGGCTAGCTACCCATAAACTGACGTTACAGTGTCTATCTACTTTTAAATATCCAAATTAAAACAGCAAGGTTATACATGTTACATAGCCTACATCTTTCCACCTGAGATTTAATTATGAGGGATTATTATCAGCCACCACCAGAAGAAAATTGAATCGTTAAGAATAGAAATGTGAAACAGTTAATGGCTCTGCAACATTTTACTGTTATCACTTCAATTAAACTTTAATTGTCTTTAACAAAAATAGTTATAAAACTAGATAAAGCATATGATCAGCCTTATTGGCCTGTTATACAATCAATAACATGTAGTTAGACTGATAAAGGCAACTAGGTCTTCATCTGGTTCTATCTAAAAATATTCAGCCCACATTAAACTAACTTATGTGAACATACAAGATTTTAATATGAATGTGTGTCTATCAGGCAACATATTTTCATTTTTCGGTTTCACACACAATAGTTCTGACTGTATATATTTTTTCTTGTTTTCTTTGTCCCAGATTATTGACTATGCCAAAAAGGGAGACACTGATGAGAAGGCGATGAAAATGGCCAGTTTTTGGCTAACGGTACGTGTCCGCAGCTCTGCTCAATTTTGTGAAGTTACGAGCTGTGTCGCTCTGAATGTAAAACAGTTAATGGGAAGTCGATGTGTAGTTTGAGTGTGCTTATTCTCTTCAGGAAAAGGATCTGGTCCCAAAGCTCTTCAAGGTCCTTGCTCCACGCTTTGAGACCCAGACAAATGGCTACACCCGTATGGCACGCATCCCGAACAGACAGAACCTAGACAGAGCAAAGATGGCCGTCCTGGAGTACAAAGGCAACCCCTTCCCGCCTCTCTATCCTGTGAAAAAAGAGAATGAACTGACACTCATCAACCAGCTTCTCAAAGGCTACAGAGAGGAGAGGGCACAACAGTTGGCTGCAAAACCTTGAGTAAAACCCTCCTTGTGTTGGATCAGTGATGGTGGTCGCTGAAGGATGGTGGTTGGGTGCTGAAGTGCCTCTGAAGAGTGGCTGCAGGTTGGCATATAGACACTTGTTCATTTCTTCACCAAAAAAAGCAGTCCAAAAGCTCCAGCGTCAACTGAAGCCAAGGGTGTTTCTGTTAACATTCTGCAAAGACCTTTATGACTGATCATGTATTAATAAATATTATTTCCAGATTTTCGGTTTATTTCTTTAAACAAGATTTGGCCCACACACAACGGCAGCACACAAGAAAAAAAGCTTTTACGGTACATATTAAAGGGGTACTTCAGCAATTTAGTATTGCACTTCTGTAAAATTGGGGGAGTTGTCACAGATTTTTAAAAAGTGGTCCAAAAATCAAAACAGCAGAGGAAGAGATTTAGTCCTAAGTCCTAAGTTTGGGTCTGACTCCAGAAACACTGGATCCTACAGTACCCATAATGCAACTGGATGGCATCTTTCATTGGAGCCCACCTGCTTCTTCCTGGGGGAAAAAAGTCTTCAATTTAATTAGGGTGACACTGTAGAAACCCTTTATGACAAGTGAATGTTGTCTATTATGCTATACTATGTTGTACAGTGTTTTGTTATTTTGTCATCCTGGAGACAAACAACAGAACAACCTGAGAATAAAAGTACAAGCCAAAGAGTATTTACATATTGTTGGACTATTGTATTGGAATGCAATACATTTGATAGACAAGTGAAAAGAAGTTAGTGAACCAATGTTATCACAAAATAACTCTTGAGCTGACATCAAATTGTTACAGAATAATGTAACAACTTTTCCCTTAAAGACAGTGACACTGATTACCCTGAAAGCCATTTACAAATGTATAACCTTACTGAAGAACAGGCACAGAGAGGCAATTTGTTGTGACTGCACTTCAGCAGACACAGAGTGGGATACTGGCAGGGACTGTGAAATAATTAGGCTAGCCTACATCAAATTGTGACCAGCCTGGCGTCTGTCCCTGTGGTGTTTCATATTAATGGAGTCTTGTAATGGGAACAGATTCTAAATATGATTTACGGATATGAGATTGACTCCTTTGGACACATCCCCTTGTCCTAACTGGAACACAGACACTCTTGCTTATTAACACAGTAGCCAAATAATACACACACCCAGACGAGCCCTCTAATAAAACGTTTTTGTTTTTATTTTGGCAAAAAGTGTATATGTACAGCGTATTTAGAATTTTCATTTGACACCATTAAAATGCATTTGAATAGTGCTTCAGTGATGTGCTCTTAACCAGATCGCTCCAAGTAGCCTAAAAGCTGTGCTGTTTTCTGTCATGCATACATAATCTCTTTTTGTCCAGTTCTCTCCACAAAGTGTCTCAGTTCTGTTATCGTATGTCAATATACACAAGGTTGAAGCAGTGATACAGTTTCAGTAAGCCTGTCTCGTTAGTCAAGTCACCCATTGTCTGTTCAGTCAAGTCATGGCAACCATAACAACAGGCAACAGCAGACAAGATGGCAGACATGCCAAATAAACCGGACACCATCAGAAATAACTACTAGTACTAGAATTCAAGTATCATTCTGTTTCACAGACTAAGTTACACCTCTGACTACACTCTTACAAGTTACACACCACAGTCCTAACATCCTACAGTACACCATTGCAGACAGACTCTCATTGGTAAATGTGGACTACAAGCTGAGTATCACCATTTTTACGAATCGAGTACAAAACAGTCAGATAAAACTGAATTTGTTAGTGTACTTTCACAGCTATTTTTTCAGAACTGCAGGTTGTGGTAAACTCAGCTTAAGAGACACTCTTACATGACTTGTCAACTTCAGCAATTGAATGTTAAATTACGTTGACGGATCATGATACCTCCACTAAAATGTCCGGACAGTTGATGACATTTTCAGACTATTTACAGGTGTATGCATCTGGAATAGTACTCAAAGTGGTGTGAATACAGGTTTTAAAGCAGTCTTATAAGGTAACATCATCACAAATAAACAGACTAAGACCAGGAACATTAAAGTGCTCCATGCAGGACAGACAAAATGTACAGCAGTGTTGCTGTTTTAACAGTTAATCTACAAGGCTTTTTTTGTCATAGCTCAATATTAGGGGATCCAAAACTAGGAATATTTGTTTTACTTTTTGCACAGTTTGAACGTTAAAGTGAGATAAAGCCAACAAATATTTATGTTTCAGATACTAGACAGGGGTGAGGATTAAGTTACTTAAGTATTTAAATAAAGGGCAGCCCCCTGCCCTAAAATCATGAATGTGTTGTAGTTAAAAGCAAAGGAGAGAGTAAAGAACATTTGACAAAAGGTGTCCTGTGGTATTCCAGTAACTTGAAAATCATCCCTGTCCTTGTGCTGTATTGCATCAGTACATTCACCAACGTCTACATACACAGGAATGACATTTTTGAGCAGGCATAGTCTTCACTCCAGTGAAAACTCAGCTAAAGCTGACAGAGTATATTATTGGTTTCATGTTTCAGACAGCGCAAGGTTTTGATTGGAATAACATTTAACATAATTTATCCAGTTCAAAATATACTAAAGCCTATTGTATGTATTTACAAAACTATAGATTTCAATACACACAATAAGCGAATATTGTATGGTCATCTGGAGTCACACATATCAGCTTTTTGGACGGGAAATACGATACAAACATGCATGTTTTACGAGTACCTAGAAGTGGCCACAGTAAACGTGACATTTTACATCAACACATCAGTATATCAATCCAGAATAACCAGCTGCAATGAAGGCATATAAGAATATAAATTAACCCAATAAACTCCATATAATATCTATGCTTTATCAAAATGTGTCAAACATAAAAAAAAGTCTTGTTTTTGTTTTACATGACTTGGATAAATGTAATGGCATGAGATTTTTCTGATGGTCACAGCACCAACTGGAATCTAATGATGTGGAAAAAAACATAACAAATTTCCTTTTTTGCAATAAAACTATAGAGTGGTAGCTCTCTCCCGTTTTTGCTATTTACAAACTCCTCCAGATACATCCTCAATTCCTCATGAATTTTTGAATAAAAGTATTTCAAGAATTTTGTTCATTTCCGCATCGTGCACAGCTATCATCCTATTGCTCTGGCTACAGCCACGTTGTCATCTTTCTCCCTGTGTGCCATTTACTGGTCAACATCAAATATTTATTGCTTTTTTGTTCTTTAACAAGTTGAGCACTCCTATCTCGCAGCCATTTCCCCCTCACTCTTCCATTCAGGTTATTTCCATTCACAGGTGAAAAGGAACCGTTTCACTTTTCTGATGATTTCTCTACTTAGTCCAGCCAAACTTTTTTTTCGGGCCGTCTTTAAACAGTAACACCTTTATTTCCACTCTGATTCTTACTCTACTTTGTATTGTCATTCTGTCCGTTCCTTCAATGCCTCGCCCCCTCTCCCTCTGTACCGTCTCATGCCTTTGTTCCGAACCCTCCTCCACCTCCTCCGCTCTGCATGCTGAAATACTCTGTGAAGGAAGGGAGTCGGGGCGGGACCGAGGGTGAGCGTGCGGCCAGGCATGGTGGTATCTGAGGAGGAAGTGGGGGCAATATTGCCGTCAAGTCGGCAGCAGTGGTGATAATCTTTTGTTCGCTGTTCCTTGGCACCTCGGGTCCTTTACGGGCCACCGTCTCCTCCACTGTCTTCACCGGGTCCTGGAAGGAAGAAGGTGATGGTTTTACACCTTTGACCTGGTCTGATCCTCTGGATGTAGGTTAAAATGTTATGTGCATGCTGCAGACACTACACATCACATTTTGCGGCTCGGAGAGCTCTAGAGGTGATTACACATGTACTGGGTTACCTGACCTCCAATTCAGTTGTGTTACTCTCCACAAATTGACCCTACTCTAGATGAGTTTACTGTATTGTAGAGCCTTTATGTCGGCATAGGGGATATGGTTGAAATCATCTAATATCAAAAATATAGTTTTATATCAATATACAAATCACTACATGCCAAATGTATGCAAAGTCTAGGGCTGCAAGTAATGCTTTTTTCCAATATTCATTATAGATAATATAAAATTTAAAATAACTGTTTGGTCTACAAAACACCAAAAAACAGTAAAAGGTTTAAGGTGACATCATCAAAGGTCTTGTTTTGTCCAACCAACAGTCCAAAACTCAAACTTATTAAATTTTGTATAACGTATGACAAAGAAATAGAAAATTCTCTTTAATATTAAAGCTGGAGCCATAAAATGTTTTGGCATTTTTTCTTGAAAATGATATTAATGATTAACCAATTATCAAAATACTTTTAGTTGATTCCTTTTCTGTTGCTGGACTAATTGACCTATTCTTGCAACTCACGAAATCACGCCAACATTTTCAAGGCGTAATGCAGTTATTACTGGAATGCATTAAACTGTATGAGACCAACATTTTAGTAAATAGTTAAAAAAAAAAAAAAAAATACTACAAATATGAAATTATAGGATCACTTAATTGTGGTATAATTCCTGCTAAAATGTGATAACCGAATTATTGCATCTTGTATCCTGTAATGTAAACAAAGTATTAGAAAGACCTTCCTAATTATTTGGATTTTTCAACCCAATCCATATCCCACTTGTCTTTGATGTAATTTGACTCTTTGTCTTCAGTTACATTTCATTACAATTTCACGTGTTGCAAAGGATGTTTTGGATGGATGATTTTATACAAAATCCTGTATTTATACTTTAAAAAAATCTTCCCCATCTTGGGAAAACTAATGGCACATTTGTTTTATCTGTAAGTAGTTTTCAATCTGGCTTCCAACTACATTATAGCGCAGAGACTCCTGTGATAACCACAAATTTACCCTTCAGGCCAAAAGCTGCAAACCCAAACACAAAAAGGCTGCATTGCCATGCTGATTAAATCTATGAAGATAACACTCACATTTACTTTGCTATTTCACCAAAGGTCCCTAGTCCAATAGACTCACTTTGTCAATGCAAGTAATCACCTGCAACTACATTTCATTAAAGACTGAGGGCATCTTATTTTACAACAAATAGGAGAGATTCTTATGACCCACATTGATACCAGGGTTGGAAAAAAAAAATCATCTTCCCAGTTTCTTACAATTAAATGTTTGCAGCAAATGCAGTAATTCTCATGCTAGATTTCTCACGAGAACCAGGGGACGCAAGCACATTGAGCCTCTTTACACTGGCTTCCAGGGAGTCAGACAATTCATTTCTAAGTGGTGGTACTGGTTTGTAAAACACATAATGGCAAGAGTGGTCTATTTATTACTGCCATCTAACTTTATTAATTCAAATTATCTTAAAGCTTTAATGCCTTTTTACACAATGAACACTTAAAACATGTCCTTTCTTGTCATGACTTTGTGTCGCTTGTCATGCATTTTTTATACTTTGGGTTGCATCTATGGTTGCTCCTTTGTGTTATTATTATTGTTGTATTGTTGTGATTATTATTATTATTATTCATACTCGTGTCTGTGCATTGTATCAGTATAGCTGAAGAGTCAGAGCCCTTCTGTTGTCAGTCATTTCTGTGCAGTATAAAAAAGCCACGTCCACAAATTTAAAAGTCCCCCAAGCTAGACAATTCATCACAGCAAACATGACGCCTTAATTTGGTCTTGTCAACATTTCTACTTAATCATTATTTCCTTGTGCTCAAGTGTTTTCATATCAGTGCATGTGCTGTGTTCACGCTGTGCTTACTGTCATTCACCTGGCGCCCACAGGAAGACACGGCAGTTTACGCCAAGAAATAAACATTGTTACACTGATGACTTCTAGTCTGAGGCATCTTTGTTAGACGAGACAGTTAATTTCAAGCTAGGTTTGACACAATAATGTTTGTTTTTTAAAAGCATCAATAAATGAGTACAACTTAGATGACTCTAATTACATATAGCAAGCACTGCAAAATGGTTGGGAGGTGTTTAAGATGGATAAAGACACACATTACAAGCTACAATTCTGATTCTGATGCTTGCATTTACATTGAACCTGTTTCTGTGCCTGTCACTTCACAGAGCTTGCTCTTCTCTGTCTTCTGCTTTAACAAATTTGATCTAAGATATTAAGCATGCATCAAAAAGCATGTCAAATTAGACTCACTGATTGGATGGAGAAGAGTTCAGTAAAGTTTGGTTGAGAGTCTCCCAGGAAGGAGCCATTTCCATAGGCATGATGGGGAAAACTCTCTGCCCCTTCACCTGCTTTCGGACTGGACAGCAGGATCCCAATCTGGGACGTTCGAACATGATATGGGAAGTTCTTATTGGCTGCCGACGGTCTTGTGATAACCTAAGGGATTAAAAGATGAAAAAATGTGATGCTTTTCGCTGATTTTTTACATATGTTATCTATGTATAGTAGCTAACAGGACATATAAGGTCCAAGTGAGAAGTGGGAAATGCAATGCATGCAGTGAGCAGAAAAATAAAAAGGGAATTTGCATGAGCAGTAGGTCCATTAGTAAAGAACAACGTGTTGAAGGTGAGGAAGAGGTAGATAACAATGTGTGGGAGAGACAATCAGCACTAGGCAGCTTTGACTCAAGGATAGCGAATAATATATGACAAACAGAGGCAATAACGACTCTTGAATAATGTGAACCATGTAGAAGTGCAAGGGTGTGTGAGCGTGTTTGTGTTACGAACGAGGAACACGATGTGAGCGTAGAGGTGGATGCCGAGCTGAATGCCGTTGACGATCTTCTCCCGGGCCCAACGAGGAATCCCAAAGTTGGCGATCAAAGCCATAACAGGCACTGCGAAAAACCTGATGAAAACAAGTGAGTAGATTTAGGATAATGAAGAACACATTAAAAGAAAAGATGAGAACTGAGAAGCAGGGAGAGTAGAAACAGATGTAAAGCATGCAGAAAGAAGAAGATGGAAGGAGAGGAGAGACGTAGATAATGAGGCGGGAGATTGTGGTAGCAATTAGAGAGAAATACAGAGATGATATTGGTCTTTGTAACCTACACTTCATTTGAAGTTCTTGCTATCACACCCAGTGAGTGAAGGTCAGAGAAGCGTATGCTGAAGAGTTTTTCCTCAGGGTTATTTAAAAAGGAAATACCCTTTCCAGTACAATGTTTTAAACTATCTAGCGCACACACACACACACACGATAGCATAAAATATTGTAGATAGAAGAGACCCAAGTAAATCACCAGCTGAGTAAAAATAGATGTTTTCCTCTAGCAATCATTCACTCAAGTACAATTATCTACAGTGTTAGTAGAGCGCAGAGGTTGGGCACGCAATGTTGTAGAAAGGTAGTGTTAGATAAACAACTTTTCATTCCCGGAATGCTAAAGCATCAGCTATCTCATGTACAGTTTTACAGAGCAGCATAAATTATTCAAATTAAAGAGACCTCAAACAGAGAGAAGTATATTTTTCTTCTTCTGCAATCTCGCTCAGGTGCTATTATCTGCAGCAAGGGCAAAGTGGGGGAAGCCATGCAGGTCTCACCATAGTGTGTACGTGGTGAAGAAAGGGATGTAGAAGGGCTGTTTCTCAGGGTAGTGTTTCAGAGAGACCAGCACAGCATAGCAGAACCACACGTAGGCCAGCAGCTGCAGGCCCATCAGTCCGTAGCCAGCGGGGCTGTCATAGGCGTACAGCACTTCACCTGGGTCAAAGAACTTGCACAGGAACGTGACAAGTTATGCCAAAATTAAGCTTAAAAGTAGAAAATAAGCAATAGTTTTGGCTTGGCTACACATTGTGGTCTGTGCCCTAATTACTAAAATGGATTGCTCGTGGTTCACTGCACTGAAATGACCGAGCCACAGCTCATCTTGTTGCGTTCTCTGTGAGTCTTTGACATTGACACTTGCTCTTCCCAACTGGGTCAACGGTGTGTGTGTGTGTGTGTGTGTGTGTGTGTGTGTGTGTGTGTGTGTGTG
>NC_045738.1:12683629-12685040 GCF_008692095.1 Etheostoma spectabile | reverse complement strand
TGTGTGTGTGTGTGTGTGTGTGTGTGTGTGTGTGTGTGTGTGTGTGTGTTGTGCTTGCAACTGCGGACACCAGATTGCTTTTCACATTCCAGTGACTTGATAGCATTGGTCATACACGGTTACCTCGTGCTACATAATGCATTGGTTCGGCTCGGTGTGGAGCTTCTTGGAATCCAACTAGCAAACCAAGGCCTGTCAGATTCCCAGCAGGCCCAGCACCAAGAACACTCTTCAACTCTTTATTTCAGTTCTAATTGTAACCTAGTTTGGTGTATTTTTAGCAGAAGCTCCCCTGAGTTTTGAGCTCTTCAAAAGCAGGGTCCATGTAAGTGGGCAGGCACTGCTTCGGATCCACATATTGCAGTGTGTGAGATAGCTATAGGCTCCAGTGTTAAATATAGCAAGGATAATTCTACTGCACTATTCCCACTGGGTCATTAATAGGTTGTATTCAAAGACTGTAATCCATTGTCCCTGAATGTACCATCATGACCGGACTGTGCTGAAGCTTCTGCAGCATGCACAGATGTATGTAACTGTAACACTCCCAGGTGTCTAATTAATTTATAAGCTCATACGGTATAACATCATAGCTGTTAAAAATCTGTTTCCATCTTCACATACAGAGAGACATGGTATGATTAATGAGAGTGGAGATCTCTCAGTATGCTGTCTAACTTTCACTGATCTAAGATTTATTATCTCAGGTACAGTAATGAGTGCAAATCTCTTTAGTTGTGCTTTTAGTTGCCTCATTGTTGCTGGATCTTTGAAAGTCATCAAGGCATTTCTTTTTTTTGTGTAAACAATCAACTTGTTTTATATTCATAATTAGAGATGTGTCAATGTAATTAAGTGACTTGACAGAAAAAGCCATTCCAGCCCATGTTGATCTGTGGGCTCTGCTCTACCATGAATATTTGTGAGGTTATTAGAAAGCCGGCGAGAGCAATAATATGAGTGCAGATAGTGTATCAAGTCAGAAATCATCACCAGTCATCCTGGACGTAATTCAGATGCTGCTTTCAATTCACATCAGAAGCAAAATGTTTAAATGTTTTACAAGCTGGAATCTGAATTTAAAATAAAAAGAAACAAACTGCAGAAGACTGAGCTTTTAGTAACTACTGGACAGATGATTTTATGAGGGCTGCAACAAAATACTATTTTTACAGCTGTTTTTTCCCCCATAAATTTATTCATCTATGTCCATGAAGTGATAGAAAATAGTAAAACAAATGTGGTTCTTTCTGTTTTACATTATTGTACACATATATACATATATTACATTTAAGAAGATTAGTAATTAAGTAAAACAACCTCCGTAGCACCAATGTTGAGTACAGTGTAGTGTGGGTAATGTACTGTGTGTGTGTGTGTGTGTGTGTGTGTGTGTGTGTGTGTGTGTGTG
>NC_045738.1:12678335-12683605 GCF_008692095.1 Etheostoma spectabile | reverse complement strand
TGTGTGTGTGTGTGTGTGTGTGTGTGTGTGTGTGTGTGTGTGTGTGTGTTACCTCTGCCTCGTAGATAAAGAGGATGACGTAGGTGATTGTGTAGACTGTCATGTAGATGCTCAACTTAACCGACCCGCTGTGACTGATCCTTGCTCTGTCACACATTTACACATACACAAAGAGGGTAAGAGGTCAAACACAGGTTAGCAGAAGATAAGAACACCCACTCAAAGATACACAGACAGAGGAAGTGATGCATGGAAACACAAAATCACACATTTGGTTCTTTACACACAAAGCAAAGACAGCATAGTCTAAAAAGCAGCTATGCAACACCTTACAGCAAAGGCCTGGTGTGTTCAGCTCTGAACTTTACAAATATTAAATGGCTGCAGACTTATGGACATGACAGGCTGTGAAAAAAGCTCTCCGTATTCATAAAAGCAGAAATTAACGCTTATTTATTTGCAGTCAACAAATATAACAAGTATTTTCAAATATCCTTTTGCTCTGACTAATTCAGCACCACACACCGGAGAAATCACATCAAAGTTGTAGTTAACTTATCAGTTTCTGCAGATAAACAGCCATGGTTTTCGCTTGATAGTGATGCCGTTTTAAGTTTATTCACCAGGGCTTTAGAGGGGTTTAATAAGTCTAAGAGATTCTTTTGAGCCCAGAGGAGGGTGTAATCCTGGAGTCGAAGAAGCCAGCTTAAATCTTGCAAGCTCAGTTTTCGTTACAAGAGTTCCGTCTGGAAAATATTCACAGAGATTCAACTGAGCCCGAAGCAGGACCAATCTTCCAACTGTGAGCAGTGGTTTAGATGATGACTCACCATGAAGCAAAACTCAAAACCTTGTGAACTGCCATTTAATTTAGCTGTTTCTCACATAAACTGACTCAGAAACCAACACCTAGGGATAGCTTGGAAGAATAGCAACAATGTTTAAGAACAGGTAGTATGTTGGACTGGACATTCAAAATTACATTCGTAAATCATTTATTGTGCGTGCTATCTGAAATGATGCCCGTCCCAAGCAAATGTCCATCAATCCTTGCCAGAAAACAGGAAGCAAACAAAAAATGTGTCAGCTGGCTTTGCAGGGTAATCCTGCAGCAGACCCAAAAACAACATCAAGTTCACATCAGAGAAGCATCCATCTGTCACAGTCCTTTGACATATCAGGTGTTCATCCACACCATCACACCCAGCATACTAACTGACTTTTTGACTGACACCTAACATTGTCATTTCATGAGATACTGTTATGACTGTGACAGTGAGGCCCAAGAGACGGTGGCAGCATAAACACACCTGCACAAGCTGACAGTCTTGCATTAACAAACACACATGGGCTTGAAGAAACACAAGAACACACACGCAAGCGCGCACACACATACACATAAAAGTGCAAACCCCCACCTGGTGACTGTGAAACCTTTGCCCAACAATATGAGCATCAGAAGGAACACCAAGAAACTGACGGAGAACAGTAATTTCCCTGGAGACGGACAGAGAGAAGGAGTGAGACAGAGGGGGGTAATTAGGTGGCGGTTTCCAAATCTGTAATATCATAGGGGAAATATAAAATCAGGTTGTCACACACATGCAGAATCATGCATGGTCGTGCCTCTGCCCATCAAACCAGCTATTGCACTTTGCCACCCACACACATCCCTCATTGTCCACTCATTCATCCTGCTCAGGTAGAGAGTGTTTTTTACAGTGCAGAGGCAGATGCAGAGGCAGTCAGTCAGTCAGTCAGTGGCCAATGCAGTAAAAGAACTCACCAAGTATTTTCAGGCTGCCGTTGCCAACTCCATCTCTAGCATACAGGCCCCAGTAGACACAATGGAACAACAGGCTGAGCACTGCCAAGTAGAAAAAAAGATGCAGGGAAGACAGAAATGGGGAAAATAAGAGAAAGGGAGAAGGAGGAAGAGTGGAAAAAGATGTGACAGCAGGAGATGGGGGTGTTGGAAGAGGAAGAGGGGGAAAAGGAAATAAGAAGGAGATGTCACAAAGAAGAAAAGGTAAAGAAGACAGGGAGATGTTAATGAGGAAAGAGAAAATGGCAGGGGTAGGAGAGGGGGATAGAAATGGAGAGTGGAGAAGAGAGATAGAAAAGAAGAGGTATTGATAAAAAGGAGAAGAAAAAGAGCAGAAGGCTTAAGAGAAGTGGGAAGAGAGGAAGAAAGAATTAGGGGTGGCAGGAGAATCAAGAAGGGATTTGAAGATGGGACAAACAAGCGAGAGAAAAGAAAGTGAGATAAGGGGGAGATGAAAAAGGAAAGGAGAGGTTGAGGGGGTTGTTCATCAGTAACAGCATGCTGCACTGAACACTGCAGCGTTGCTCGTGGTTTGCAAAAGTTGCTATTCAGAGGCTAATAAGGGCGATAATATCTCAGCTCTTGAAATGGGGATTAAGGTATAAGATGCTGCAGCCGTGTGAGAGGTCCATTGTCGTATTGAGTGTGTGTGTGTGTGTGTGTGTGTGTGTGTGTGTTTGGGACAGAAGCTCTCACCTCCACACCTGCTGCCATCATAAACATTTTGTAGGTTGGTGAAGAAGCTGTCTTCCCTTCAGATTGTCTGCAGGGAGAAAAAAAGATAATATAGAGCTGTTGAGGGGTGTGTGTGTGTGTGTGTGTGTGTGTGTGTGTGTGTGTGTGTGTGTGGAGATAGAGATAAAAAGGATGGAGATATGCTAACAGATGGCGAAGGAGAGAGGTAAAGAGAGTGTGAGACAGAGAGAAGGAAAAAAACAAGGAAGCGGGCCAGATAAATGGGGAAGAGCGACCATTAGTATGCATCCACCTTGTGACGCCGGTCTCTAGATGAGACCTTATACATCTTCTCCCCTCTCCCTCCCTAAGCTGTGAGAACATATTTTTAATGTGAATTTAAGCAGCCAATTTTACTACAAAAACACTTACGCAAACAAAAGTGGCCCAGAGGAAAATTTACAGGGGCAGGAAGGGTCATAAACGTTCCCACACACTCAAAGCTGCCATGTATAAGCCCAGGCTTGGCTGGCCAGACACTGCTGGATCCTTCTGTGACTTTCTAAAAAGGTAATCTAATGGTGACTATCAAAAGAATTTCTCCCAAACATGAAAAGAGTCATCTTCAATATTTTATAACCTAAACCACTATCTTTCATAATCTATAGGTATTGTTTTCATTTGGGTAAAAGTAATGAAATAAAAGTCCCTTTAGCCCTGTTTTCTTCAATTTCTACAACACACTACATTGTTATGTGTATGTCCTTTGTTTGACTTTAACTTGTGCAAATAAATAAAACTCAAGCCTCCATGTCAATGACTACTCAAAAGAAGCTGGTAGAAGCAATATCCACATGGGGAATTGAGAAAATACAGTGCATTCAAAGTCTGTCAATTTGCTGGAAATCACAAAAAGATTTCAGCAGAATTCAAAAGCAAAAGGATCCATTTGCACCTCATTACATAACTTTGTTCCTCTGCAGAATGGAAAGCAAAGCATGAAATAAACTTTGCCTAACACCTAGTATGGCCCACTTCAATTTCCAACCAATGCACTCAGTTTTGGATACATTTGACTAGAAGACACTTTGATGACACTGAATTAATGTGAAGGATAATTTATGCTAATTTTGGAGCTTAATATCCAGATTCCTTCACTTTAAAAAGAAAAAAAATGTTTTCACATACTAACTGTGGGATTTAACTATACAGATAGTTTGGGTTTTACTAGCCCAGATATAAAAACATTCGTGTCTGATATTTCTGCCTTCGCGGAAGTAAAATGAGGATTTGGTACTTGCAGCATTTAAAAGCATTTAAAAACATTTTATAGCAAAATCTCTTTCCAGAATCAGAATCCTTCAGTGTCCATGTTTCATTGCTTCCCCCAAGGAGTTTGAGTTTTTTTTTTATTTGTCTTTCAGCATGATGACGAAAAAATGACTGGCCCGATTTTCATAAAATTTGGGGGAGGAGTGTAGCACGGGCCAAAGAAGAATTTTTGGGGCAAATTCTTTCTTACGGGCATTGGTAACCAGTAGTGTGGCGTGACTTTGCCACTAGGTGGGGCTACGCCTTTATAGGTAGCTCTGTGTATATTGGCCGTCTTTGTTATGTTACTAGTTGGGAATGGTTTCTACCAACAACACAAAAATAGCCCAAATAAAAACTATAGACAGTGTGTTCTGTGGAATATCCAGAGTATCTGTTGCTGTTACATTTTTCATATTGTATATATTTTTTAAGCTGTGAGCACAAAAACAAATTCACATTCCATTCTATTGGGGATATCGCAAAGTCCTGGCTAATGAAACTAGCCAAAAAAGACAGAGCCACTGCACCACTACAACCAGTTGTGTTTTTGTAATTTAAGTAAATTCATTTTAACAGTTATAATATATAAGATATACGGCTGCACAGGAAACCCTAACAATACATGAAAAAAGCAGGGAATGAGTGACAAGAGTTTTCACTGAGCGTTAAGTCATTCCCAGGGCTTTTGTTCTGAGCTGCTTCGGGTTATTTGAGCTGTGACCTTCATGTGACAAACTCGCTTCACTAACCCTAAGGCTACCGCTACCTTCTCCATTCAACCGTTCACCTTTACACAAAAACCAAACCCCACTCTCGCCATCCTCTCTCTCCTGCTTTCTGTGTTGCTCATACTCTGTTCTGACAAACTCCCAGCCCGAGAAGAAAAATAGGCACACGCTCCCCCTTTACTATTCAGAGGAAACATGAGAACTTACTCTTATGCCATCAAGAAAACATGTCGATTTTATAATAGATCTGATGAAAAGGGCACTTAATGACTGCCGCAGGCTCTGAAAGTCAGAATAAATTGTCTCATTCGTAGAAAAAGAGGGAGGAAGAGAGATACAGTAAGTGGAAAAGACAGTACTTACAGGCAAAGTAGCAGGAGAGGAGGAACACCAAGGAGAAGATGACCAGGAACGTGATGTCCGTCTCCAAGATTCCTGTGAATATGGGTGGAGAAAGTAGAGGAATGAAAGAAAAATGAATAATTAATGGGAAAGAAAGATTGAAAAAAACAGGAAGATGGAAAGAGGATTAAAGAGGAGGTAGAGTCAAAACCAGAAAGTAAAGGAGTCAAGGTTTGGAGAATAGAAAGGTAAAGAAGAGAAGGGCAGTAGAGGAAAAAAAAGTAGAAAAAGGAAAGGATGAAAACCCAGAGTCAGACACGTGATGAGGATATTGGATTAGTTAAAAAACGAGAGTGGGGGGTGGGGGGGGCATTGGAGATGTAGGA
>NC_045738.1:12675162-12678325 GCF_008692095.1 Etheostoma spectabile | reverse complement strand
TAGAAGCTACTTGGGCCTCTTTTTCTTTTCATCCCTTCCTCTCAGTTCATCTATCATCATTAATTCATTCAGCCGTCCCTTCATTATTGTAATTTGTTCAGTTCAGTGTGCTTTATTGGCCATGCTAAGTGGTGTTGGCTTGTGCCATCAGCGATTCCTTCCATAATCTCTCTCTTTCTCTCTAATCGCTCTTACCAAACTCATCTGCAGAGAAATGCTGCGTCCAGAAAGACTGGCCATTGGTCAGTTTCATCTCGTACTCCAGCTGCAAGCCATCGCCCTGCAAGAGAAGAGCGGTGAGATGAAAAAACATAAATGCATTCAGGCTTTGTGATCTGTACAAAATATTTATTAAAGCTTAAAGCTGTAATTCTGTAAATTGAAGATATGTTCTTAGACATTACTCTTATTTACTTATTATAAATCTGATGATGAGACGAACAGGAAACAAAGACGTTAGCTGGAGTTAAACTAGATTTTAGTTAAACTGTATAAACTCCATATTGGTAGATGCCTTAAGTTGTTTGACATTCATAGAATATTTACACAAGAACAATTTCAAAAAACAAATCCTTTCTAAGTCCTACTGAAAATAAAATGCATGTTTGTGCCTGCTACAGCTCTGTAAATCACATGCTATGTTTGTCTTTGTATCTTTTAGATTTCTTGGTTTTTATATTGTTAGTTCTCTGAAGTTAGAGTTTCTCTGAAGAACACCCTCCACTAGCTAACCACCCCATTTACTTCAGCAGCACCACAAACAGCGCCACAGATTTATCAACGCACAACACAATTAGGCTACTGATATTTGAGCCATGGTCCGGGCCACAGATTTTAACTTGCCCAATCCTCAGTCAGATAACGGATCAATCGTTAGGCAGACTAAACTAACATATTCAACTAAACAACCCCTCTGCCCCTGCACTCTCTCTGCTACTAGGGGGTGGAGAGAGAGGATGGCATGTTAATTTGGTCATTTTCTTAACAAGGGGGATGGCATCCCTCCTCAAACTACTACTGGTTATTTGTCAAGGTTGATGGTAGAACTTCTATTGCTGTTTTTTGGTACCAACACAATAGCTGGAACCAATGCCAAAATTAAACTTGTTTTCATTACCTTACTTTAGCTGTAGAGCAAGATAATCTATAATAATCTACTCTATGTCACCAAATCAGAAAAATTTAAATCCCAGAGGCTGTTGAGTTTTATATTAGAATGTCACAATATCCCCCTGCTTTCACTCAGAAGACAAGCAACATATCTGTGAACTGATGAAACACAGAAAGTTTTGCTTGATTTTCTCCTACAATAATTTTCCACTGACGTCCATTTTTCACACCAGAATGTTGTGTTGGTGAACAAGGAGCGAAAAAGAATCGCATGAGATTTTGTTGGATGAAATGTGTTGTAACATAAGATTCCTGTCTACCACTGCTTTAACTTTAAAAACAGAGTTCTTCCAACTTTCCTGTTTCAAAAGAAGGGAAAACATCCAAATCCTCCTTTGGGACGGGCACACTGTTGGTTTAGCTGCTCAGTGTAATTGTGTCATGTGGTCCCCCAGTTGCCTAGAAGTGCCCTGGGATCCCCCAGGTGTGTAGAGAAAGTTAGTAGAGAATTGAAGAAGAAATCTAGGCTGCTCTGTCTACTGTGGTGCCAATAAGATGATGACCCAGATTAACAGGAATGAAGAATTTAGGGATCCAACGATGTCCTCTACTTTAATGCACAGTATTCTCTTTTTTTAATTATTAATAGTGTGATGCATTTATCAATTATTTGTTAGGCGTATTATGATTAGATGTCAATCAGATATAATTGTTCTACATTACAATGTTTTGGAAGAGCACAAAAAGAGAATATTTAGGTATGTAAACATGCAGGAAATGAGAAATACCATGGACGAAATAAACTCTCCTGTGTGTGACACCCTTGTTGGAATAATGTTCATATTTGCCAGTCACACAAACTAAAAAGTGAATTTGGGCAGGTGAGCAAAAAGTGGGATGGGGAGCAGAGAACAAGAGAGGGGGGACAGAGAGGGGTTGACAATCAGAGCACAGAGAGCTCATTTCACGCACACAAGTTCAAAGCCGATGGAGTTTGCGCTTGTTGCGGTGGAGGAAGGGAAAAGGGAGGGAGGGGGAAAAAAAAGTCTTTGATTTCATTTGGCAGCCTGAGACTCCATCTCACTACCTCTATCAAAAAAGGGCGAGAAGCATGGAGCATGCACTGCCACAAAATCAATACAGACACAAAGAGCAAGGAGACAAAGATAAAGAGAGTGATAGATGTAGAGAGGGAGAAGGTTAAAAAAACAGGTAAAGAGAAAGTCAGAATGAAGAGAAAGGAGCACACGCAAAGAGGGAAAGTGAGATGTATACAGGGGCAAAGGAGAGTTGAGGGAAAAGTAGCACTTCACACAGGAGGGATTATCTCTTGGTGGGATTGACAGGGAGTCACAAGATGATTTTAGGGTTGCTGGTTGGTTTCAGGTTTAAAAGGTATCCACTTCTGATATACTGTACTGATATTTGACACACTGAATGTTGCTCTAATCCAAACACCTGATCTGTCTTGTACACCTTGTGCTTCTCTGCGCTGCTGATAACTGCATTTCAAAAGCACTTTTGAAAGGGAGGATCTTTTCTCTGGACCAAAAGTGCATGTGGACAGCCAGACATTATGCTCATTTGCAATTGTTGGGAATGTCCTTCCAAAACCATGGGACATCAAAGAGGTACTCCAGCACTATACTGCACGTCCATAAAGTTAGGGGACTCACAAGAGACAGATTCTAAAAGGAATGGTAAAATATATCCTGACTTTTAGTCCCTTAAATGGTTTTGCTGCACCTCTAAAAATACTGTAATTTACATTTTCTGTAATGCAACTTGCTGACATCTTTTATTTGGACTCTCCCTGCCTGGATAACGCAAATGTCTTTCAAACTCCACACGTCTAGCAGGCTTTCTTTCAAAGCTACTCCAGCCTCCACTTCTCTGGGATGGCTTTCCAAAAGTATGTTGGAGCTATAGGCATTGACTCGGGGTTGGTGCTCCAATTCATCCTGAAATTGTTTGATGGGGTTGAGGTCAGGGCTCTGTGTCAGGGCCAGTCAAGTGGCATGAAAATGAAAATGTCACTTTATGAGGTTTTTTA
>NC_045738.1:12674934-12675152 GCF_008692095.1 Etheostoma spectabile | reverse complement strand
TATGCATTCCCCCAGCCTGCCTATGGTCCCCCCCAGTGACTAGAAATGGTGATAGGCGTAAACTAAACCCTGGGTATCTTGCTTTGGCTTTGAGAAAATGAAAACTCAGATGGCCCGATCTGGAATCTCACTCCTTATGAGGTCATTAGGGGCAAGGTTACCTCCTCTTTCTCTGCTTTGCCCGCCCAGATAATTTGGCCCACCCATGAGAGAGAGAC
>NC_045738.1:12668178-12674924 GCF_008692095.1 Etheostoma spectabile | reverse complement strand
TCAAACAAGCAAAGTGGCAGTTGGTCAAGGCCAAACCCCCAGCCTCCACCTTGCCCCCCTTCCTCAAAAGCTAGACTCAGAAATGGCACGTCCTAAGGAAAAGTCATTGTGGGACTGGCTCTAGAGTCTGTAATTCTGCACCAAGGCTGAATTTTGGGGAAAAGACTTCAGATATGGTATAAGGGGACCAGTGAGGTCTATTTAAAAGCATCCAAAGAACACTATGTCATGGGACCTTTAACAACAAACTCAGAAAAAACATTACTTTATTGACTTCACTTTGTGCATGGAGGCATTTGAAACAGGGTCTTCCCCGACTGTAACAAAAAGTCAGTCTAAAATATCAAAGATTCAGATTTTAATTCAATCAATCAATTAATTGAGAAAATAATCAGCAGATCAATTAGCACTAATTTAAAAAGAAAACACATCACTTTTAAAGCTGTTACAGTAAAATTGTAATTTTTTATTTTTCAGATAATTATTTTGGGCATTTTCAGCTTTTATTTTTACAGGGCAGCTGAAGACATGAAACAACAGAGAGGGGGAATGACTTGCATGCAGGTCGGAGTCAAACCCGGCCCGCTGCATTGAGGAGAAAACCTCTGTATTTGGGTGCATGCTCACTGTTATCGTAAAAGCCATAGCAATACAAAAGGTACATTTCTTTATATGACAAGGACAGCTGTTACTATTATACCCTTCTTCCAAAGTGGTAGAAAACACCAAGAGAAATGCCAGGAATTTAGTTTACATTAAAACAAAAATGATGGCTGTGTTACGACATGCAAAATTAATCAGAGCACACTAGGACAAATTGCCTTCTAAATATGATGAGTTGCAATGCTGACAAACAATGTAAAATTTAAAAAGCTATTGTTTTTTTAAATGAAGTCTGGCGCAGTGCTTACTCCACATAAAACGCTACATTACATCAGTTCCAACAAACCTCACGGAGATCAATGAGGGCATAATAGCACTACTGATCTAATTTCAGTGAATAGCATTCTCTGGTCTAGCTCAACTAAAAACACAAAACACCTGATCCGTTCGCACCTTAGTGTGCCATTCCATAACAAGTCTGTTTGCAACGGGTAGACTACCGAAAACGTAATCATCACTTCACACAAATTGAATTTGGAAGTTTAGATACTTAGTTTAGACACTTGACTATCCTGCTATTACAGACATGTGAACAAACCCCTAACACTGGACTCCCGGCTGTGCGTTGCAGCAGAATGAAACACTGATATATGAAATTGAAAATCACGTTAATTGTTAGGGCTTTTTGCTTTCATTAGCAGCAATTCTGCTCAGCATAATAAAGCAGTGGTTGATTACAGCCATTCAACGCTTTCCATTTCTCCACTCCTGTTTGAAATACCACAAGGATAAACGCCTCATAAAATAACGCTCAGACAACAGTCGCTGGGGTCGATGGCGAGCAATGACGCCATGTTATTGAGTTGTTCAGTTTTCTGTTCATTTTCAATTAATGGCATGCAGTTAACGAGGTATATTATTGTAACTCAGCTAAACAGTTTCATGAAAGGCAATAACAGAGAAATAAGGGTTGCCTTGTGAAAACTCCGCTACACAAATGTAATTAGTGCTACACATGCAAAGACATCTGCAGGAGAAAAAACAACATTCAAGCCTGCTAATTTAAGTGAACTTTGTTTTGGCAATTGTCTTGTCTGAGAAGCCGTCTGACTGCCAGATGTCCTCTACACTATAATTTGTGATGACCTGAATTTTATTTATAATAATGATGTCTTTTTTCCCTGAAGAAATAATATTTATTTGCAGCCTTGAAGTTTCCTGTTATAATTAAACAAGTGACATTGCTTGTAAATCCCATTTTACCATTTTGTGCAGGCAGGTCCACATCTGGGGATTGAGAGCAGACATCCTATGGTTTTAAAGGGCTTATGAGCCGATGTAGATTTAGACCCACTTCAGCACAGGTAAAGACTGAGATGGAAAGTACATGAAAGGAGAGCTGGATAAGATAGTAGTGGCAGCACATGGAGATTAGAGTGCTCAAGAAAATGCATGGAATGATGAAGAGGCAAAGAAGAGCGAAGACCAGTGAGATGGCAAGATGGAGATGAAAAACACAATTAGAGATAGGGTAACGGAGAGGAGCGGGAGATGGAGTAGTAACTTGATATTAAATGGCGTGGAGCATGTCACAGCTTGTTGACAGAGTTGAAAGCGAGCAAGACGTAGCCAGTGATTGTGATCGACAAAGGAAGAAAGATGGAGCGGTGTGAAAGCGTAAGGAAAGCGAAAAGGCGAGGGGTAAAAATTGGCTGCGGGACGTGGCGTGCATATGTCCCTGGGAATGGAGACAAGCTTTTACTCTTCAGTCCAACGCCATTAGGCCACATGTCTATCAGCGGACGCTGCCGTGACACTACACATCACTCTACAGGAAACATCCATTCTAATCATATCCCTCTTCAACCAAAAGCACAAATCCACAAAAAAACGAACACGAACAGAGACACGAAAAGAAACACACACACACACACGTAACCCGAAGTGTGACACTGATGGCAGGCAGACATACAATGATCCAGAAATATTGCTTTTCACCTTTTTCCTTCCATACTTTCAAAACCATTAAAACACTGCATGCTTAAAAAACACACACACACACACACACACACACACACACACACACACACACACACCTATTTTTGAGATTTGTCCTTGACTAAAGCCATCTGTGTAGGAGGATGAATCATCACTGAGCAGAGCTATCATTTTCATAATTTCTTTACAGAGTGACACACTCCATTGTCACTATCAACAAACAACACGTTGCAGCTAACACTGTTTTTTTTTCTTCCCGGCGCACCATTAGCACAACACTGAGTCTCATTATAAAGTAACACAATGCTTAAAACTCCCAAAGGTTAGCTAATCAATAGGCTTCAACGGAGCCCTTGTAAGGCATGTTTATCACAGTTTCACCAAAGAGTTGCATATTTGCGTCTCAGCGCCTTGTTGCACAGCTGTAGCATGGGAGAGAGATAAAGCTCCTCACGGTGTCCAGAGACAATTCAAAACGAGATGCACAGATTCAGGATGACTGTAGGGCAAGTGGGACTGTGGGTCATTTTGGCTGTATTACAAATGGAATCAGGTCAGATGGTCAGCAACATGGAACAGCATTTAATAATCCTTCCTAATCCTGTATGTGTATGTATATACTATATACTGTATAGATCGACGGATCAATCTATATCTATCTCACTTGGAAAATTACTGTACCTCACAGGGTTAAATTTCCATGAAGGTTTTACCTATTTAGATTACTTTACTTTAAGAATTTAAAAAGTGGCATGGGGCAAAATGCTGAAATGGTAAAGCACATACTGAGACAGGTTGATGCTTACCCCACACTTGCTGAGAGCGATGTACCACCATCTCTCCCTCACTGAGCGGAAACTGCGGCCACCCACACAGCTCAGAACCTCCTCATTCCCGTCTCCCTCCACCTGAGAGAGAGAGAGATAGAGGAAATGCATGGAGGGGGGTCTGCTGGGATAATGTTATTCAAAAAGGCGGTATGTTTTACCATAGAGACATGCAGAATTATCACAGTAGAGTGGGATCCCGATATATCAAGATACAAACACATTTCACACCCCAATATAGTCTGAAATGTGGCAACAACAGAGTCACGCTGGCAATCACACTTTCTAATGTGATAAACAAACATGTTGTGCTGCTTATTGAAAAAGAAACAAAAGGAAGGTGAATAAAAAGGTGTTACAGGAGAGAAAGATCACTTGGACCCTTTTTGGTTGACTGAAATGCATCACAAACACTTAAAATGTGTGAATGAAAATGTTACAAAAACACCTTACAGGCCATCAGCTTTCACTGCCTCTCTTTGTCTCTGTGTATTTGTTTTCCTCTTTTACATATTTCTGTTCCTTTTTTGCATTACAAAAGAATACACCATAGGAAAGATAATAATAATTATAATAATAATAAGTCCAACCGTCTTGTGATAAAAAGGAATAATGTAAAACACACACACACACACACGCACACGCACACACGCACACACGCACACACGCAGGTCAGACGTCAACCGTAGCATTATATTCTGTGTCTTTCTCAGGGACAGGATACCACTCTGTAAAGGTGTGTATACAGTATATGCACATAGTTGTGTTAGTGTGTGAGATCTTACCACACAGCCTGACCAGGTGTAGCGTGTGGTGAGGTTGATGACCTGGTTGTTCTCAGGCCGCAGCACCGCTTCCTTCTGGTAGCAGTTCTGACAGTAGATGACAGAGTAAATTCAAAATAGATATACAAACATTAAAAACTGACGTAACTGAATATCTGTTATATCAACTCAGCTTTCTCATCTATTTCTTTTTCCACACAATCCACAAAATATGTTTCAATAAAGCTCAGAAAAAGTGCCGAAACTTGTTGCATGCAGCTGTGGCTTATACCTACGTTCAGCTGTATGCATATTAATTAACATTAGAGCAGCATTGAAAGCATAAGAGACCGGTTTTCCAGTCTGGAATACAAGGTGTGTTTAATCAAAATTTAATTAAAATTGTGGCTTGCTATTGAAGCTGCTGTAAGTGGAAATAAAATTGATGTTTTCTCATCTCTCCTGTGATGGATTTCTCCCTGCGTGTGCTGAATAATGGTAAGTGTGGAATAAAGGTCATACTATTTGATTCTGGAAAACACCAAAATCGGTCCGAGAGCTGAGAAATGGTGTCCTGGTATTAGCTATGCTGGAAATATCAAAACATAATGCCACATCTGTGTGTTCGAAGAGGAGTGTTTCTGTTATCTACGTTTTGCCGTCACCGCTTCAGAATTTTATGAAACGTCATGAAGTTGCAATTACACAACTTTGCAGAGCTGTCCGCTCCACTGAACTCAAACGAATGGTTGTCTGCTCTCTCTCCACTTTGAGGATGAGCAACTGGAACAGTGACAGGACGTCAATCACTCACATGACAACCAAATAAACAAACAATGTGAGTACAGCGTTTTCTCCTCAGGCAGAGTGACAAACAGGGACGTAACGAAAACCTTGGCGGCTACGCTCCCGTGGAAACTCACTCAGGTGGGTCCTGTGAAATATGACAGGTAGTTCATTTAGAAAATAGCGATACGTGGCACTGAATTTGAAGTTGAATTTGATAATTTAACTATTTATCAGACCACAAATGAGACAAGAACTAGCTAGCAAGCAAACCCCTGTCTCACTCCCTGCCGCAAGGAGACCACTTTGCCGGGAGGAAAACGGACGGCAGCTGACCTTCAGTTAGCGGCTGTAGCAACTCAAATTCAGCTAGCTCAGGTGGGGAGTCGGAGCGGTCCAGGATCAGCTAACTTTCGATTAACCTCAACCTTTTCCAACCCGCTGCTGAAAGAAATCCTACAAAAACACTGAGATGTCAGCAAAAGGTAGAGTACACCACCAATGTGGGCAAAGAAATGTTATTCTTCTTTTGGATTTTCTTAGATAGTACTTAGAACACCTGATAACACTAATCCCTCAGAAGCTCACCTCACTCTTATAACACAAAATAATATCAGATGCTATGTGCTCATGAAATAACACTGGGCTGGTTAAGCACCGCTTTAAAATAGGAGAGTGGCAGGTACAGTGGTCTGCTTACAGTAAATGGTTGCATTATACATTATTCATTGGTTGTGAAAGCAATTTAATGTCAATTTTTTAGACTGTATCAAGTTATTTCTCATAGTAGCAGCTGGGTTTGGCATTTACAGGAGAATACAACACAGATTAAGGATTCATGCATGCCCCTCCTATAGCTGAGGCCCATATTACATGAGACCATTCTCTCTAAAAGCCAAAGATCTCAGATTTAAACCTTTGGGAATTATGGAATTATGGAATCACAGAGTGTTAAAATGTCACTGCAGAGACCATGGATGGAAGAATAAGTTTGTGAACCCACCAAATGTAGGGATTACTCTAAATGCATAGTCTATTAAGTATGCCTATATGGAAATATATGCATTTTGTGTTGTTTTGGCTCTGTGCTCAAGTAAATTGGATTTGAAACAAAACAAGGACTATGAGGCTTCAGTTTTCATTGACTACCCTAATTATGAACAGTAGAGGTACAAAGACAGGGCTTCAATTCCTAAAACGTTCAGGCAATTTGGATATAAATAGCCTGGCTATTGATAAGAACTTTACACTTTTATAGCCCCGTTTTATTTAAGATCTAATTTGTTGGAGTACCACAACAACAAAAACTGTTTCACTCTCTAAATACTCATGGACTTTACCATACATGGCAGTGTTACAGGTTTCAAAACCACATCTATCTGCAGGACATCTTCCTGCTATCATTTATTTTCTGTGGAGCAACTTCAGTTCAGGCAGAAGTCTCTGGTGTCTCACTTTGTCTTACACAAATATGGATTGTATCATCCTTGATCACTGCATGTGTCATCAATAACATATCGTTGGCTGCTTTTTATCGAGCCATGGATTCAGCACAGAGTCAAGGGTCTGGATTTTTTCCTGTTTTATCCGGCAACACTGAAGATCAGGAAAGGCGTGCAGTATAGAGCATTCACCTTCACCAGGGAGGCTGTGGACTATGTGAGCCAGCTGCACCCCGTCGTCCTGCTGCGCCGGGGAGAGCAGACACTTTGGATTCTATCACAGAGGGTGCCGTTGAGCAGGATCAGGACTGAAACAACTGCCTGAT
>NC_045738.1:12667462-12668168 GCF_008692095.1 Etheostoma spectabile | reverse complement strand
CATTGGTTTGTCTTGTTCTCTTAATGTGTTCTGGTTTTATTGTACTGTTGTCTGATATGATCACAGAGACTGTGTTTCTGAATACTATGTCAACCTAGCTTAATATGGCCTACTCTCCATAGATTAGCTGAGCCACTGCTAGGCTCGAGTTTCCTCTCCAATGTGCTGTTTTGTGCTTTTTGTTTCTTATCTCTGTTGACGAGAAATGTGTTTATTTTGATGCTAATTTAGTGTGGAACCAACTATTGTTGCAACCAGGTACTTATGGGCTAGTGTTCCATTTTTGCTGCCCCGTATCCAGTCTTGATCACAGACCTACTTTGAGTGTAAGCCTCTCTGGCTATGTTTCCCCCACTCCTTCCATCCTTTTTGTGTCACTGTTTTGTATATTCTTGTTCTGTGTTTTTCATGTTTTGTGTGTTGAGGGACTTAACTTTTGATGCACTAGTGTTAAGATTTGACTAAATGAAAGGCAGTAGAAATCTCTACATGTACTTTCATTTATAACGCAGCTTTTTGTGATGATGATCTTTCACTTTTAGTTTGGAATTGTGGCAGACTGAATGCTCCTAATGAACGACCCAGCACTCTGGGCTTACTAAAAAAGAGAAATATTGACATTGCATTATTACGGGAGACACATTTGCTGAAGATCCTCCCGCCAAGGTTGCCCTCTTGAGTCCTGCATTATTTGTCATTTCTCTAG
>NC_045738.1:12666934-12667452 GCF_008692095.1 Etheostoma spectabile | reverse complement strand
TCAAGCCATTTGCCAATCGATTATGGTGTCACCAATTTATGTCCCTGGTACACAACATAACCTCTCACTATTTGCAGACATGTTTTTCTTTTTTTTAAGAGAACCTCTCACAGTCTCTTCCTCACCTTCTATAGAGGAGTATGGAAGCTTTTCAGGCTTTAAGCTGGTCAAAGTCTGCACTACTTCATTTAAATGACTCTGCCCGCAATTCAACCATCTCTGCTAGCGTCCCCATTGTTAAAGTGCCATTATTATGAAATAATCAATTTTTCTTGGATTTGGGGTGTTACTTTGTGTCTCTGGTGCTTTCACACTCATACAAACTTGGAAAAAACTATCCACGCTGTTTTGAGTAAGATACAGGTTTCTGAACATCCTCTGCCTTCAGTCTCCGGGTGAGCTGTTTAAAATCTGCACGGCTTTCTACTTTTCTAGCATGCTAGCTTGTTTTCAATGGCAAAACACTGCTGCAACACACACTAGTTCACCATAATCTACAAAAGAACTACTTACATGTC
>NC_045738.1:12666788-12666921 GCF_008692095.1 Etheostoma spectabile | reverse complement strand
TATTCCACAAGTGTGCCCTCGTTTAGAAGAAGTCTCCCAGCTAATCCTGCTTTGTACTGACTAAAGTTGGAGAAAGAGTTATCACTTATGTGATCTTACCTAGCTACTGCGCATGTGCGAGTCCCAACAAAGA
>NC_045738.1:12666681-12666778 GCF_008692095.1 Etheostoma spectabile | reverse complement strand
GTGAGATGTCTCACTCTGTAGCTAAAACAAGTGAGATGTCTCACTCTGTAGTGAAAACAGAGACACAAACACACAGGGTGAAAAGAGGATCTGCAGC
>NC_045738.1:12658689-12666671 GCF_008692095.1 Etheostoma spectabile | reverse complement strand
ACAACCAAAATATAGTGTTTTTTGAAAATGACTGGCACACTTTTTCCCCATTATTCAATAATGCAGCACTCCTGATTGGTGGGAGGTCGATAACAGCCCCACAATGGGAACAAAGGGGAGTTCATTGACTAAAAGACATTTTTGGTGAGGTTGGCTTGTTACTCTTCTCTGACTTACAAAATGCATTCAGTCTACCACGTTCCTCTTCTTTCTTTTATCTTCAGTTAAGGTCGGTGCTTAAAGCATATGGTGTTCCCTGGCTGAGTCCTTTGCCCAACTGCGCAGCCTAAAACTGTGGTATGGTGCCTAGGCTTTATCAGTTCTTGGTGACATCTGGCCGCACTGCCCTTCCTATTGAGAGGA
Organism: Etheostoma spectabile; assembly: GCF_008692095.1. Taxonomy (NCBI): domain Eukaryota; kingdom Metazoa; phylum Chordata; class Actinopteri; order Perciformes; family Percidae; genus Etheostoma; species Etheostoma spectabile. The sequence goes on along the minus strand of NC_045738.1, from coordinate 12,666,308 downwards.
TCTGGGCACACAATTACCCAGGCCTGGGTATCAATCTCGACTGGCATAATGTATGGTCTTCCATTCCAGAAGTATCACGCCATCAGCAGATTCACTAAAAATTTCATTTATAGGACATATCTCACCCCCGTGAAAATGCACCTCATGAAAATAATTAATTGCCCATTATGCAATCTCTGTCCAGTGAAAGCACAAGGTACATATCTTCACATGTTCTGGGAGTGCTCTACCGTTGGTCAGTTATGGAACAATATTGCATCCAAAGTTTCCGCCTTGTTTACTGTTACCGTGCCTGTTACTGTCAATGTCTTGATTCTGAATGACCTGTCAGCCTTTCAGCTATCTGGGACTCAGAAACCTGCTGTATTTGCTGGACATCAGCTGCAAAGAAAATGACTGCAACCCGATGGAAACCACCCCACGGCCTGTCTATCTGCACTTGGACCCTTTCCTACTTGGAAGTAGTATATATGGAACTTTCCACGGCACGGATTAATGGAGCGCCAGAAAAAAAACTGGACACTTGCTAGCATTGCGGACTCTATGAGGACGTCTAACTTGCACAGGTGTTTGGTTCCTTGTCTTGTGTCTGTCTGTGTGTTTTTGTGTGTGTGTGTGTGTCTGTTTCTGCATGTGTTGTTTTGTCTCCCTCCCTCCCAATCCGAGTTTTTTTCATTTATTTTTTCATTTATTGGTTCTGGGACGCGTTCCTACGTCCCAGTGTATTGTTTCTAACTGTTTGTTAATGTTTATGTTTTTGAATTTACAAAAAAAAAGTGATCACTAAAAAAAAAAAAAATCTATCGTTGGCTGTGAGTAAAAAGCTGAAGAAAGAAAGAAAGGCTGCTTTGTTTTATTCTGACCAGGGTGTAATCCTTTAGTTCAAGTTAAAATGTGAAAATTAACAACATCAAAGTCACGGCTTTTTCATTACATTAGTGACAAATTGCTAGTTAGTAAATGGAGCTGTATTTCTCTTTAATGATAGCTTGTCAAAAGACAAAGCTTGAGGGTATCAGTGTCTCACCTTTTCGTGCCTCTTGTACACAGCTGGCCACTGAGAACTGTCATCAAAGTAGAGCAATATGTTCTGACAGCAGCGAGACTGCACAGAGGAGAGAGAGGGCATAGATCACAGAGGAGGCAGCGAGATGGTTTGAGATTTATATGACATAAAATTGTTTTCAAAGGCTGCAGGCTACAACAGTAAACCAAGGCATGGGTAAAAGAAGACAGAGCGGAAGACCAAAACAGATGCAAATAGAAATAGAGTGGAGGAGAGCAAAAAGGATGAGGAGGAGAAAGAAAAAGAGGACGAGATGGGTAAAGCAGGAAACGCCGGAGGAAGGAGAGAAGAGAAAAAGAGATGGCATCAGCTTGGGTGAGGTAAGAGGAAGTAAAGAAAGAGAACTAAAGTAGAAAAAAAGAGGATGAAGAAAAAAGAAAAGTAAAACAATCATGTTGCCGGAGAAGAAATTTGCTGGAAACCAGATTGAAAATAGAAACAAAATGACGCGCACGCACGCACGCACCTCAATCATCTCTATATTATTCTTATAGGTAGTTGTCCTACCTTTGGATAGCGGAACCGGAAGTCCAAACGTCCAAAGTCGGTTAGAAAGCAGAAACGAGTGAGGAAAACCCAGTCCTGGAGTCAAGAAACAGAAGAGGAAAAAGTGAATTTAAAACAATTAACAGGCAACACAGAAAAAAACATTAAAAATCTACAGCCACGCTAGCACCTCTGTAGTTGCATGTATACCTCCAAACTAATTCCCGTGTTTCCACTTTAAGAATAAGTGACACCTGTTGACCAGAGGCACCAAATGATTAAAAAAAATGCAAAACATACAATCCAAGTAAGAGAAACTGAAAATATTTAATACCTAAGTACGGTATAGTTACTTTACAACACTGATACAATTTAATGATATTATGTGTAGCAGGCCTAAATTTCATCAATTCTCGACATGTTTATATCTGTCAGCTGCTCAAACACACTGCTGTCCTCACTGACGTAGGCCTACCGTCAGCTGTTGGGACACAGATTGTCCATACCGTCTACCATACCAGTAACAGTGACAGGACAGTACCTTGCTTCAACGCAGCATAATAACTCCTGAAAATGTGATCTCGCAAAAAAAAAAAGATCTTGCAAATGTATCAGTTTATCATCTTAACCATCGAATTCCAGCAGAAATTGCTTTGAAGTGGATTCTTAAAAAAACAAACATCACTCAATGTCAGGGTAAAATGTGTTGTAACTTGCGTTACTGAGATTGTAATGGGTGTTATATTAGCAAAATTTATTAATGCGTTATATTACTGCGTTACAGCAAAAAAGGGATACATAACTGGTGTTTTCTGATGCTGGAGCGGACCCTTCTTCGCAGTTAGAAGCCATAGATTAAAATAAAAAAAGTTCTTTGATGCTTGAAAGAAAATAAAAGCTGGAGAGGACATTAATGAGGCAATAAAGAACAGAAATAGAGGAGAGAAGAAAGGGGAGTTGAAACAAAAGGTCAGAGTTTGAGAAAAGTTGAAAAAAGGTGGAGGAAAAGTAGAAAAAGAGGCTTAGATATAAGAGAAAAAGAAGAAAAGGAGAGGAGGGAGATGGAGCAAAGAGGGTAACCTTCTAGAGAGGGTTAACAGGGAGGGCATTAAGAGACTGCTGAGCACATTAATAAGGGAGAGAGTTGGAGAAGAAGAAAAAAACTATCCAGTCTTAATATTATTCAGCCATAAGCTTGGCAGCATGAGACCAGATAATAGTGCTGATGGTGTATTTCACAGTGCTTACATAAGGCACTGCAGCAACATCGGCATGGCGGATCAGTCAGTGGACACACACACACACACACACACACACACACACACACACACAAACACAACACCACACACACACACACACACACACACACACACACACACACACACACACACCATAGTGCTGAACACCGCACAGCACTATCATCCATATCACTTATATGATGTTTACGCACACTTTTCTTTATCTGGAGGACTGCCCGGTAAGAGTATGTCCTACTGAGGTAGCCAGAATAAATGAAGACTTTTGAACCAGAGTGACAAGAAAAAGTTATAGATGGTCTTGTGATGGCAAATTAGCACAACAAATCTAGAATTTTATTTGGACAAATGGCACTGGAGAGAGAGACGGAGGCTGGATCCAAATCTAAGACACTACAGATTTGTGGTAAATACCTTTTAATTAATAGGTTGCCCCATTATGTTAACAAAATTATTTTTTTGCCTATAGCCTGTACATTTTGCAAAAAAGTTAATGAATACATTATGGTTTCAACTGGGCTTGACAAAGTATCAGTACACAGTATTGTTGGCACTACCAGGGTTGAGTATCATATTTTTGGTTTTCTATATTGATGCTAAATGAAAATGTTAGAGAATTCTATATTTTTTTCTATAAAACTCCTTTTGAATCAATTATTTTGCTAAGCTATTAATTGTTTTTAACAAACAAATGCCAACATTTTCCAGTTTCTCAAAAGGTGTATACGGTATTTTCTGCTTTTCTTAGTATAGTTTGTAGACTGAACATATTTTGGGCCGTTGGTAAGACAAAATAACATATCAACTTGGGCTCTTGGAAAATGTGATGGACAATGACAATGAGTCATTTGATTCAGTAGGAAAACCCAGCAGAATAATCTATAATGAAAATACAATAATATAATTAGTTGCAGCCCCAATGAAATAAGACATACCAAACTTATACAGCAAATGCAACAGGCATACAAGAACATTGCTTAAATATTTTTATAACCATTTGAAGAATAAACATGTATGCACAAAATACTTCATTAACAAAAGTGCATAAGCATTTAATTTTGTCCTAACATTCAAAAGCTTGTCTCAGTAGGTTTAAAATTAGTTTTAACTCCTTGATTTAGAATGAATGAAAAAATATCATACATCCAAATGTGCCAGCACACGAGTTACTGCAAAAGGCAGTACTTTCTCTCTTTCTTTCTACTGTAGAAGAGAAAATTAAATTAAAGTAAACAGGACTGAGATATGACAAAGTAGCGTAATGGGCTAACCTGACACTAGAGTTGAAGCCGCTGTTGAAAAACATGCACCTGGGTGCCTAGATAGCTCACCTGATGGAGCGTGTGCCGGTTTGACTCCAACCTATGGCACTTTGCTGCATGTCATTCCCCCTCTCTCTCCCTTTCAATGTCCTCAGCCAAAATTAAAGGCCTAAAATGCCCAAAAAGGAAATTTGCAAAAACTGGATGAAACTGCAACTGTTGTGATAATTGATTAAGTCATTTTCAAGTATTCTCTGGTTCCAGCTTCTAGAATGTAACAATTTGCTGCTTTTCTTGTCCTTCACTAAATATCTTTGGGTTTAAGACTGCTGCTTGGACAAAAAGATGTCACATTGGGCTTTTGGAAATGGTGATGGGATTTTAATTTTGTTTTGACAGTTTATAGACCAAACATTTAACAATTAATCAAGAAATAGATAGCAGATTAAAGCTCTAGTATGTAGTTTCTGTCTACCCCATGAGGAAATTTAAGTAACGGCAACAAACTGTTGGGGGGTCCACATGATTAAGGTCACCACAGGGAAAAGGACATGTGCAGCATGGATTCCTCATAAGTATATGTAAATAAATTCGATTGATATATAGTGCCATCAATTTGCATTGCGTGTTGGTGTACCATTACTGCAGAGCTTTAACGATAAGTGAGGGATTTCCCTTTTTTATTTTATTTATTAACCTTTCATCTGTATTTACCTGCATAAATATATACATACTGTATGCGTGCGTACGTATGGCCTACATATTCATCTAATGTGGAACTTGGGGTTGGGGTGAAAATGTAAAAAATAAGACCATATGTTTATCTCTGTGAAATGAATAAAAACATAAAAAACATGGACTCAGAGAAGAGGTAATTATCTGGGTTTGATTTTCTGCACTCCGAAAGTCGCTGCATGACACCAGTTTCTAAACGTAGCCATAGTGAGAAATACAAAGTGAGTTTTGTGGAGTTATTAGTCTTACGTAGGTTTGTATCTAATTTGGCAGTGGTTTGAATGTAGCGGCCATTCAATAATATAAAAAAGTTAATCAAAATAATCATTAGATTATTTAGATCGGGAATTAACTTTTGATCTCCACCCAACAAACAAAACTCACCATGCCCCATTATACTGTAATTACCTCTGTCCTGTGTTCTACCTACATAAACAAGCACAGTAATTTCTGTGCAGAGAAATAAAGTGCAACCAGAGCAGTGCAGCGTGGCTAGCCCTGCTGCCTTCATATATCACAGCAAACAAATCCGCAGCCATATTTCAGCCGCTGCCAGGCAGCTTCATCCCCCCCGAGCTTCTGGGTTATAATTCATGGCAAACTCCAAAAGTCACTGAAGCCTGAGGCTCACTCCCACCTCGGCGTTGTCCCGGGTTACGCTTAAGGCTGTGACCATGACAACCGGGGCAGCAGAGGGGAGCACTGACCCAAAGATGAATCCCAGGAGAGAGGAAAGAGGGGTGGTCTGGTTGAGATAGTGGGTGGTATCATTTAACTCACCACAGCCTCAAACTGAAAGACCCCCTTGTTGGACACACACTTTCTACAGCATCTTATGGCCGTTTTGAAACCAACATGCATACCAACCCAGTCCCCCACCGTCCCCCTGCCCGTCATTATTGTCATAGCAACAACAGCATGCCTTAGTTTGCAGCTGCTATAGAAACATCAAAAGGCCAACCACTTTTATTTCGTCACCTCCTGTACACTTGGCCTTCAAAAGTCCTACTCAAAAACACAGCAGTAGTATAATACAGCTTCGACTGAACAATGGTCTTCAAAGCATATAATTAGTTAGACTTCCCTCTTGCTATACAGTACAACATGAGCCAGTTCCTTGAGCCACACACACACACAATCCCAGTAGAGGTATAAGCTTGTGTGTGTGTGTGTGTGTGTGTGTGTTTTCCCTGCCCAAGATGCTAAATGCACAGATGCCGACACATCCATTCCTGTGATCTCAGTATAATTGACCAAAGGCTCCTGTCACTGAAGTCCAACTCTCCATTTTCCATCAAGTATTTTCTGGACCAACTTTCTGTAGCGTTAACAGCTGGTTAAAGAAACAGCAGGAAGTTATTTAGTAGGGACGGGACACAGAACCAAATTGAAATAAAAAAATATAGATCCCAAGTTTATTCATGTCACAATTTTAAATAAAATACCAGAAGTCTAACTAATGAACCAAGCATTCAACCAACCAATCAGCAAACAGCAAAGAATCCTTACTGGTCATAGAGTACTGTGATTAGAAAAGTGAGCTAACATGAGAAAGGAAAGACAATATGTATGATAGTTAGTTCGTTAGTTAGTTAGATAGTTTCATTTCATGACTGTGCCATGCCAAACATTTGGCCAATCCCACATGGGATTATGACTAAAAGTATGTGGACACCCAAAAACTACACCCATATATGTTTGTAGTAATTGTGTTTTTTACATCAATATGCTGCTATAACAGCCTCCACACTTCAAGGAAAGCTTTCAAAAAGATTATGGACCCTGGCCTGGCGGCAGGGATTTACTCATCTGGAGCCACAAGAGCATCAGTGAGGTCAGGCCCAGATGTGCGATGATAAATCCTGGCTCGCAGTTGGCGTTCCAGTTCATCCCAGACGTGTTTGATGGGGTTGAGCTCAGGGCTCTGTGCAGGCCAGTCAAGATATAGAAGTAAAAGAAACAATTTCTTTATGGACCTGGCTTTGTAAATGGAGGCCTTGTCATGTCAACAGGACTCTTCCACAAACTGTTGCCACAACGTTGGAAGCACAATAACTTCTAAAATATTAGTGTACGCATTATTAGCCTTTTGCTCATTTTCAAGCACACATCTATTGGTTCCAGCTTCTCAAGGATTAAACATTGTGATCAGCATTTTACCTTATTGCCTGATATTATAGGCCATGCTATCAATCGAGAAAATGATCAACAGATTAATCGATGGTGAAAATAATCATTATGTTTAAGTCAGTGGCATGTTTATCTTAAAGACAACTCTGCCAATTTAGTATTTAAGCGGGTTAAACAAGACAGATCAAAATGGATGCAGCAGAACCAGAAATATCATCTCTATTATTCCACCCTTTCTTCTTCCTTGTCAAAACCTGGCACCTATTTCACCCACAATTCCACTCAACCGCTAACAATTTGGTCAGAAGTCTTATGCCAGCATCAAGCAGAGATAAGGAGTTGACTACAAAGGTCTGCTTACTGGTAAGGTAAGGATGGATTGGTATGGTAGGATTTCTCACGGCTCCCTGTGAAGCCTCAAAAGGCTTTATACAACTTTTTTTCCACATTTGCAGTAGACCTGTAAACAGATTCTGTTTTGAAAATCAATGGACTTGGCAGACCAATGAGTCTAACAAGGCATCAACAAGCATGACAATCAGATAGCTGTTAGCAAAATTCACCACCAGGATCTAACTATTCCACCACTATTCCAACTAAATTAAGCGGCCGTTAGTTAGTCCAATGTTAGTGTGAATGTGAGAGAGAGAGAGAGAGAGAGAGAGAGAGAGAGAGAGAGAGAGA
>NC_045738.1:12656585-12658679 GCF_008692095.1 Etheostoma spectabile | reverse complement strand
GAGAGAGAGAGAGAGAGAGAGAGAGAGAGAGAGTCAGTCAATGGAGAGCAGTTAAGAAACTAAGCCCTGAAGAACAGAACAGTGGATGAGGTGTCTACCTTAATCCCCTTTTAGTCTTCTTATTTCCCCATGGCCACTGCATTGTGATGCAGAATCACTCAGCCACCTCCCCAAGTTGTGTGCGTGCTTGCGCATGTGTGTGTGTAGACTCACATACACCCCATTATTCAACTGCTTTGCCTTGATGCAGTATCCGGTCAATTCAGCATGTCTCCGTCATATTCTCTCAGTCTTTCTTTCTTCCCTCCCAGTTTTTTGTCCTTTCATCTCGGTAGCTTTCTGTATTTTTTCTCTCTTTCTCTCCAGATCCCTGTTTGCTCGCTAAGCCTCATTAACAATTAATTACCAATCAGCTAGTCAAGTCACCCCTGGACCGCTGGGCTTCTCAATGATTCATTAGTCAGGGTTACACAACACTGCAACACATAAACACTCACGCACCAACACACACACAAACACACCCATACTCTGTCCCTCTTTGGGTGCAGACTCTGTAGAAATGCAAACATATACACATTAAAGCAAGCATATGGACCTATTAATAACTCCATCACATGCACACACCTGCACAGTGCCTGTATCTAATCACAATGTCCTCATCAAAAAGAGATGCAGAAGAACTGATTGAGTTGGAAATTCTACACATACAGGGTTTCCAAAACAGCCTGCAATTTTAGCTTGAAGGATTTTTTCTTGACATTCAAAGTTGTTTACAAAAAATCAAGAACTTATAACGGGCATATTTGAAGACAAGACATGGCATTATTTAAAATGAGATATTGCATCCTAGGCCTCTTTACTTAATCATTCAATCTCATTAAGTCCAGAAATTCAGGTGAAATTTCAAAACTGCTGCTTTGTCAACCCCAACATCTATCAGTGGTTTTTCCTCAGGCTGTGAGTTGTTGATTTTGGGATGGAGCAAGGCCCAGCGTACTAAGACACGCTGATGAATATATGGCCGCTACATTTTTTAAATTGGAAAAAGAACTTTGAAGGGCATCTGTTACCTTTCGGTAATTTTAAAAAGACAAGTTTAAAGACCTTTCTAGTCGACTGTGGAAACCAAAGACATTTAAGTTCTCTCCAGCCACGCTTTTTACAGAATAAGAATTCAGTGTGATTCTCTATATCCCCAACTTCAATTCTCAAAAGAATTTAGACAACTGCAGATGAATAATTTATTGTTTTTAATGAGTTCCACACTGAAAAAAAGTGTTTTTTAGAATTTTAAATATTAGTTTTATACTTAGAAGCACTTCTGTGTGCCCTGGTAGCACACCTGGTGGAGCGTGTGCCCTTAGTGCTTTGGCGCAGTCCTTGGCGCAGCGGCCTGAGTTTGATTTCGACCAATGGCCCTCTGCTGCTGTCATCCCTCTCTCGCCCACTTTCCTGTCTTTTGCTGTCCTATCCTATTAAGGCAAAAAAAAGCCCAAAAAATGAATCTTAAATAAAAAATAAAGATCCTCACAACATTAACATTAAGTTTACAGGTTACTACGTATACTTAGTAGAGTATTCTACTTAGCTGTAGTTAATCAAGCCAAATAACAAAAAGGAAACCCATGTCTGTTGCCGGGTTAATAGGCTCACTTTGCCAGACCTTCCTCTACAAAGCTGCCAAGGAGGGTCTAGCAAGTCCACACAGAATTCCGGGATGGGATAAAAACGTGCTGTGGTTTTTTGGCATTTCTTTCTTTGAAGTGCCCATATTATGCTCATTTTCAGGTTCATAACTGTATTTTGATGTTGTACCAGAATAGGTTTTCATGGTTTCATTTTCAAAAAAACAGCATATTTTTTTTGTACGGCACATTGCTGTAGATCTTGTTTTCACCCTGTGTGTTTAGATCTCTGTTTCAGTTACAGAATGAGACATCTCAGTTCTATATTATCTTTGTTGGGAGTCGCACATGCGCAGTAGCTAGGTAAGATCACATAAGTGATAACTCTTTTTCCAACTTTAGTCAGTACAAGGCAGGATTAGTTGGGAGACTTCTTCTAAACACAGGTGCACTTGTGGAATACCTGCAG
>NC_045738.1:12656214-12656575 GCF_008692095.1 Etheostoma spectabile | reverse complement strand
TGTAAGTAGTTCTTTTGTAGATTATAATGAACTAGTGTGTGTTGTAGCAGTGTTTTGCCATTGAGAACAAGCTAGAGTTAGCCACCTGCTACAGTTAGCCACCTCGTCTTGGCTAGTTACATACAAAGCCTTGATGATTTTGAACAGCTCACCCGGAAACTGAAGGCAGAGGACATTCAGACACCTGTATCTTACTCAAAACAGCATGGATGTTTGTTTTTACAAGTTTGTAATGTGTGTGGAAGCACCAGAGACACAAAATAACACCCCAATCCCAAAAAACAGTGATTTGTTTCATAATACGGGCACTTTAAACCTTTCAAAATCGTCATACTATGCTGCAAAATAGCCTCGGGAAGGA
>NC_045738.1:12656100-12656204 GCF_008692095.1 Etheostoma spectabile | reverse complement strand
TTTGGTGGAACGTGTACATTCAAAAGTTGATTTAGTCATGCAACAGAAAACTCAGATTGGATAGAAAGTCAAGCTAGCGGTCTGGATTTACCCTGCAGAGATCT
>NC_045738.1:12655706-12656090 GCF_008692095.1 Etheostoma spectabile | reverse complement strand
TAATCATAGTCCTCAGAAATCTACCGGAGTTTAGAATTCCAACACAAAAGAAGTGTTACTCCCAATTTCCACCGGGTGCGGGACGGCTGCGGATCTGCTCTGGAACGGCGATGGAGTCATTAGCTTTCCATTAAACTCAATGTGTGAATTTTCACTGACTGCGGAGCAGTTTTTTTCCACCTCTGTCCCAGCTCCAGCGATCCACAGAGCTTCTATTTTTGCCGGACGCCAGTGAGCACTGCAGCAATTCAGCACAGGGTAGATAGTGCGGGACAGGAAGTCAAGCACCAAAACAAAATAAAACATCCGGTTAATTTTGAAAATAAAATAGGCCACGCTCACAGAGGATTATATTTCCCTGCACTACACCTTGAAAACACAGCA
>NC_045738.1:12647215-12655696 GCF_008692095.1 Etheostoma spectabile | reverse complement strand
TCCTCTCTACTCCTCTGGATGGAAACAAACTGTTTGTGGTTCTATTCTACATGAGATCTCGTGGGTCCTCGTAACTTCAGCTCAGTCATGGCTGCAGCCGTTCCGCAGCAAATCTGGAAGGGATGGTTACTGACGGACGGCGGAGCACAAAGCCGACACGCAGCGGAGCCAACACGCAGTGCAGCCGATCCGCAGCCATTCTGCAACCGGTGGAAATCAGGTGTTAGGTAATCCGTTAAAAAAAAAATAAAGGACATACGTCGGAATTTCCAGCAGGAATGGGGCAGTCCCGGAAGTGGAAGGTCCTGGACATAGACTACCTGGTTAATAAACTCATCGCATGCTGGTGTCTTTCATACTTGGACTATGTGTGGGCTTAACTTTTCTAAAGCTCACTAGCCCAGTTTAGTTAGAAGTTCCCTTTTCCCTGACTTACTGGTTTGAAAAGAAGAAAACTTGACAACCTCAAGAGCATTAATCAACATTTTTACATGGTTACTTATGCAGAAACTCCAAACAATACAAACATTGTGATTATGCTTGCCTATGACTTAATGAATACTACGAAGACCATAAGAACAGGCCTGTAGTTTAAATTTTAGAAAATAATCAATTTAATTAGTCAGAAAAATGCAGTTACATATTTTCCCAAAATGGTTCTGCTTTATTGGAAACTGAGGTTTGACACCTGTAAGAGCAAGTGTGTCATGTAAAAATGTAACTGAGCAACATCTCAGCCCAACCAAAGCCAGACGAAGAGTTTTTTTTTGTAGAAGTTCAACTTTTCACTACGGAAACAGGGGAAACAGGCCGCTGATGAAGAGTGCAAGGTTTTTATTCCTTTTCCACATTTGTCCCAGCTGGATTCAAATGCTAACCTTCCTCTGACCTTAAAGCTACTACTGCCTCTCAAAAGGGACATTTAATCGGTGCCTCCACACACCATGAGCCACTAAGGCTAATTGTACACATCGACCAGCCCAAATAAAGCAGTTGACCAGTCAGCTGCCGTGATGCCTTTGGATAACTTTTTTTCTCCAGCCGCTCAACAGTTTCCAACAGTTTAGCCCTCCCAGTGTGGTAAATTACATTTGTCAATTTGCAGCTCTGCACAAACTCTGCCTTCAGCTCTGCAGACATTGACACAACTACAGCATTATGGGATTGAAGCCATGCTGGGGTTTATTCTGTGTGCGTGCATGTGTGTAAATCTGAGAGAGAGGGGATGTGGAGGAGAGTTAGGAGGTGACCTTGGCGCAGAAATGCACAACCAAGACTGATGTGTTAAACTGTAGAGACACACACACACACACACACAAACAAACAGTAGGTGTTGCCTGATGTCATTCAGAGTGCTCTTTTGTTTTGCTTAGGTTGACAATTGAGCCATGACAGGTTCAGAAGCACAAGAGTAAGACGAGAAAACCGATAACAAGGTTCAAATAAGATTTTGAAAAGCAAGAAATATAGTGCATTTTTTTAAACATTTGTTTATTTAAAGTCAACTCTTGATTTACCATATACTAGAGTAAAGCTAAAACAATGACTTGTTCAATTGATTAATCCATCAACAGAAAATCCATCTGCAACTATCTTGGTAATCGTTCAAAAATGCCAAAAATCCACTGGCAGCCTCTCAGATGTAAATAGTTGTGGATTTTCTTAGCCTTTTATGATAGTAAACTAAATATATTTGGATTTCTGAGTGTTGATTGGACTTTTCTCAGTTTTTTGACATTTTATAGACTGAATGATTGATAGAGAAAATAATCTGATTAATGGATGAAGAAATAGATTAAGAAATTATGCAGTTTCAGAATTCACGTCAGAATTTACTTATTTATGTAAAACCTCTTTTATTTGTGGCTTTACATAACAAGACAGGCTAACTAAAACTATATTCTCATTTACTGCAGAGGACTTGAAAAGTAGAAGCCCTCCTTGTCAAGAGCTGGACACACACACACACACACACACACACACACACACACACACACACACACACACACACACACCAAACACACACCACACACACACACACACACACACACACACACACACACACACACACACACACCAACCTATTGCTGGCCACTGGGCAGCTTCACTGGAGCAGGTGCAGATTCAGCGCTGTGTTCAAGGGCATCTCAACAGCGGACGGATGGATGAGTGCCTTTTGTTTAATTTATCCATTCAGATTCCCATCATCATCCTGGAGATTCAAACTGGTGACTCCAACCTCTCAGTTCATGACTGAGTTCAAGCACTTTTTTTTAAATTTACTGTAGTCAGTGTTCAGGTAATGTGAGTACAAGTCACAATGCTAGAGTGAGAATTAAAGCTTGTTGGCTCAAGCTGCCTGGTGTCAGATGGATTCTGTTCTTTGGTTTTTGAAGGAGCCAAGTAAGGGGATATACTGGTGCTCGGTAGCAAAGTATTTCAGAGCTTTTGTTGCTGCCAAGACACATTTTGGCAAGACATGAAAATCTTTGGTACATGAAACACCTCAGTGGTTGGTGCACAATATTTACACTGTATTTTAGTATTTTAATATTTCTGAACATGGATGCACCTTGCATTGCATTGAGACCCAAGTCGTAGAGTTCAACAGCATGGTAGCCCCTCCCCCCTGCTGTTGCTGCAACAAGGAGACTTAAGATATCAATTACTGAGGGTGCTTATGTTAGAGGTGATCAATTTGTTGACTAATTGATAAATAAGAATGATTAAAAGAAGACATTTGTACGCGCAACTTAGCCTTCTAATTGTTTTGTATGTATCCTATGTGGCATATTTATTAAACATTAATTTACTTTACCCATATTCTGAACTTCCAGGCACAGCTGACTTTACAGATTGAAAGGTCAAATGCGTTGTTTTAGAGTGAGAAATACTTTGAACTTCGCAGCACAGGTTTAGAAGAAATTCCAACATAATTACCATAATGTTCTAAACAATTAATTATTTGAGTTTAATGTTATTAGTCAGTCCTGTTAGAGGCTACTTTGTCTGCACTGTGGCCTGTATTGTTACACTTACATTAAAATAGTAAACTGCTGTTCTGTACTATGATGTCAAACTTGATCCACAAACTCTTGAGAATACAAACCAGAGCTTTGGAGCAGCAGATGGTAGCCTCTGAATCACAAACAGCCCAGAGCTACAGAATCTGCTCAGCTGCACAGTTAACATTTTAACTCGCAGATCTTGTCAGGGCTGTGATGATGTCGATGCTGATCTGTCTGAAAACAGACTAAAAAAAAAAAACCTAACTAGGCTGGACTGAGCCCAAGGATCACCACAAATCCAGCGTTGCGCGCCAGCAGCTGTGTGACGCACACCTGTAACGGCTCCTCTAATCATAAACAGAAATACCACCACTAATTTATATTTAACAACGGCAACAAACCATGCATATTTAGCTGGATTTGGATTGAGGATGAGTTATTACTGAACTGAAGGCTGGGCAGCAGTGGACTGGTGCGATATGCCGCTTGCTGGGGCTACAGTGATGCCAAAGACTATAACAATGAGGATGAAATATACGCCACAGATGACTCGCACACAAATGGCGCGCAATTGCTAGGCAAAATAGAGGTGAGTGTGTTTCATACAGAGGCAATAAACAGGCATGTATATCCGAGGCAACTTCGAAGTGAATTGGTGGTAGCCCCTTCGTCTATCCGCGGAGCCCCACAGATACACCACAGATTCACCTGCGTGCGGATACGCAGTCGAGTCCCTTCCCCACTCCCACTGTGTCGGTGTCATTGACGCAAGTGCCAACTAATTAAAGAGCTAAAGAAAAAATAAACAGCGTTCACCTCTTTGGTGTTGACGATGCCTTTGACGTATTTCCCGAGGACTGAATCCACGAAGAAGACGCTGGACAGCACAGCCAGGCACAGGAGTCTCTCCCCGACCCTCACCTCCATCTTTCTCTCTCCCCGCTGCCGCTGGTCTGCTCTCCGGTCTCCCCGAAGCCTGTCTCTGAGCGGGAGCGCGCACGGAGAAACGGCTCGAGCACAGTGGCGGCCCCATACAGCAATTCAAGCTGGATGCTGGATGTGCGGCTGTTTGGGAGGAGGGGGTTCGGAGTGCGCGCTCCCGGTTCTGCTCGTGCTTTGAGAATGCGACACGGGAACACATTAAAAAAATGTTTTCTGTTTGCGATCATGTTTTCATTACAGGCCACACACCTCTAATGAAGTACCACAGAGACATATGATGCGTGGCCTCCTGGCTCATGTTATGTTATCAGTAATCAGCAAGATATATATCAACAGGATCCAACAGGCTGTATAACTGCTAAATTACGTCAGAAATGTTACATTTGAAAGGTGTCTGCAATAGCCTACTGTGTCCATGCAAACAGCAGTGAAATAAGTATAAGATCATGTAATTATGTAAAAGTAGTAGTCTATTAGCACAATGTAAAATATTGTTACAAGTATAATCCCTGCATTTTAAAATGTTATCTAAGTAAAAAGTATAGAAATGTTTATCAAACCAAAAGTTATGCAGAATGTCCACTTTAGCATACAGTAATTACGTATAATTTGTTTTATGTAACCACTTTATATACTGTTGGGTAGTTTAATCTATACTAGAGCGTCATTTTATTAGCCCATACTGTAGGTTTTATATATATTAAATCTTTATATGTAAAGTAACTATAGCCGTGCATAAATGTAGTTGAGTGAAGAGTACAATATTTTCCTCAAGTACTGTGAAGTAAAAGTGTAAATTAGCAAATGGAAATACAAGTACTGGTAGTAGTCAAAACTATACTTACAGTACTTGGTTACTTTCCATCTATGCATAGAGGAATGATAAAGGAATAATATCACAGAGATCTCTGCAGTGTATTTTTAAGATCTGATCTGACACTTTATACATTCAACAAAATGTCAACCTTGTATTTGACCTTTCCCCAAGTCCTGACTTAATCAAGATGTGGGTAAAATTCAATTGAGTTTTTAATATTCTCAAACACAAAAACAGAATCAAAGGCCAGTATCTCACCAGCTAGATTGAATTATAATCTATATTTCCTTATTCTCAGTGACTTTTGGCTAACCTTTCGTTCTTTTGATCAATGCAAAGAAACGGATGATTCTTGAACGCAACAGTGATTTATGGGAGAATATATTTATTTAGATACAAATCAACAAAGGAAGAAACCAGCCTACTCGTGGCGTATCAGACACAGCTCTGTAATATGAAACCTGCAAAAAAAAGAAAATCAAAAAAATCTGAAAGTAGAAACATCTACATGAATCATATTTAATATACATTCTTTTTTATTCACAGGTTTGCACTTGTGGTGTTTTGAATAAAATAAAATTTAATTTAAAATGTAAGTAAAAGAAGTTAACTTGGCTTTTTTTTTAATTTAAAGGCTAATTATATTCTACATCAGAATTACATTTTACAGTGCAGAGCACTTTGCAGACAGGCTATGGCACCGACTAGCACCTGCCTTGATTCCATCAAACACAAACAGCAAGAACACCACATCTGTTACAAGACTGGCAGCAGTATTTGGTTCAGTTTTGAAACTAACAATACATTTAGAAGATCTAACGGATTGATCAAATTAGTATTTCTCATTCAGCAACATTTCTGAGAAGTGGTTGAGGTCAGTCGCATCAACGCATTGACGCTTTTGAGGTTTCCAGGAAGTTTAAAAGAATAATGTTGTGGTATGTAGGTTGGTATGCTGACAACCTTGAGGAGAGTCAAACACATTACACAAACAGCATCACATCATTTCTGACAAAGGAAACAGAGACTGTGAAAAGATGATGTGATGCTGGTGGAACTGCATAGCTTTACTGTAAATGTTGTTGAAGCAGCTAGCTCACGTTTGTAAAAGTATTGCACTTTGCATTGCACTTTAATAAAATAAGCCTGCGGCAAAAAACAAAAAGTTAAAAAAAAGGAGTATGTCAGTGAAAGAACAACAATAAAGACACTAAGAAGCAGCAACACTAATGTAAGAGCCACACAACTGCAAGGAATTGGGAAAACTAAAAAGGTAACACTGCAAACCTATTTGTCCAAAACACCAGATGGACTCACCTGCAGTCAGGTTAACCTGATGCATGAGTGGTTGTCAAGGGTAACAGGCATACGGAGGGCAATAAACAGCAAGTGGGTGAATTTGACACATTTAAACAAAAATTAAAAAGTTTAGTAGTAGCTCACTTAATACAAATGGTCAATCAACCCTGTTGGCGGTAGTTTTACAAGATTAACGGAGTCAAGTCGATATTACACACCAAAGACGTCCCATAGTGGTTTGAGGTTGCTCTCAGCCACAAATGAGTAATACTATGAATAGTCTCCTGACTGTAAAGTGCCAAACATGTCTTTATGTGACACATGAACACATGACAAACAAAAAGGACGCGCTCATGTGTGAGCTTTTGTTCCTCACACACCAGAGACTAGTGTGATCAACTGAATTTCCACATTCCACACAAACAAAAAACAGCGACATGTACACAAGCTTAAAATACACTTGCACGGATCGCCAAACTACTGGCAAAAGTGCAGTGTGAGCATAAACAGCGGCTAGTAAAGCAAGTACAAACTTAAGCCCAGTATCTCGGAGAGGATGAGTGTATGAGTGTCTTTCTCTTCATGGTCCTGGTTCTTTCCATCAATCTGACTAAAAATATTGCAGTAAGTACTCCGAGCTGACAGAACTGAGCATGGACTAATCCTATAGCATGACTCTGCTGCTGAAAACCCTGCTCTTCTACGGGTGGAGGATTTTGCAATCTGAGCTTCAGTTAAATCCTATTCATCATACAGCATCCCTCTCTACAGACCTGGCAACCCTAGTCCTTTTACCAGGCAAGGGCAGGATAGTGCCAGCATTGTTGGCATCTATTTGTAGTTGGACCTGATAGAGGGACTGACCCTCCAAAGGACATTTTTGTGTACTTTAAAGTGCTTCGGTGGCAACACGCTCAGGAGTGCCGTCAGGTTATCCAAAACAAAGTTAACCATAAATGTGATGGTGGAAAGCAAAAACATCTGGTCCACCAGACACTTTTAGTTGACCTAATAAGTTTGGTGGCTTTTACACATCACTCTTACAATCTCTTTTCTTGGTCACGGTCCTCTAGTTTTGCCTAAAAACCTCTGATCTGTTTGTCCGGAAGTCCTGTGCCTGAGAAGTGTTACTTTGACAAACTGCATAATCTGTGCAGAAAAGTATCAATAACACCTGGCAAGGCACAGGGACAACCTGAGAGGAAATCAGGGCTGGGAAGTTTAGCGAAGGGCTTTTTTCTATCCCTTTCTCTCTTACTCTCGTTCTGCAGAAGGAGAACGTTGACCAATTGAAGTATTTAAATAACTACAATTAGAACATTTAGTCCATTTCAGCCATCAAAATGCTAGGACTGTTCTTAAAAGACTAATAAAGCTGGTACCCACATCTTTAAGCAAGTACTTGGTCTTCAGAAAATCATGCATCTCAGTGCATCTACACACATTTTAATGTTGCAATTAATAAAATGCAATCTTTGCATTAGTAATATTGACACTACAAAAAGCCCCAGGCAGCATCTAGATAGGGCCTTGTGTCCCTGTGTAATGTTGTACATGTATTCTATCCTATCAGTATGCATTACAGAGGAGTTTAATTGGAAAGGCCAGGGATGTCGGAGCAGCTGTGCCAAAGAAGCAGAGGTAAATATTGGGCACATTCAAAAATTTTGAATAAACAGCATATGATTACATTAAACAAAGAATATGGTGTATCAACAACAAATCTGTAATGATTCAAGGATTAAAATCCAGAAATAAAAAAGGATATAAATAACAAAAGTACTGCATAGGGTTAATGATATGATTAAAACTACATTAGCTCAAGTACATCAGTTCATCCAGTTTAGAGCCTTTCTGTCTGTTCTCTTTAAGTGCTGTAATTCTATTTGACAGAGAGTCAACAGAGTTACTATCCACAAAGTGAGCTGTATTGACTGCCAAACTGGCATAACAGATAACACAATGTGGAGTTATTAAGTGTGATTTATAGTGGCTTCCTAAAGTACAAGTGGACATTGTGATGGGGATGACTCTATACTAAGCATATAGTGTGCCCACCACTATCTGATTAGTGCCTAAAATGACTGCAAATGAATCACCCATTCAGGCCTCATCTTACGTATCTTCTGCGTTGCTTTATTTTAGAGCCTCCGCTACCGAACGGCAAAGTATGTGTGCTGCATGTGTGGGTGAGTGCTAGTCTTTGATCTAAGTAGCTGGTAAATTACCATTTTATTCTAAAACATGACTGTCTTTTGTGGGTGTGTTAATTCTGACTGCCAGCTTTGCCTCGGAGCATCATGGTGCACTGGCAAGTGATGCAAGTGACTGTAAAGCAGAGGAAGTTATATTTCAGTGCTCCTCCTAATTTTTTGTCTCTCAAAAACTGGGAAATCCCCTAGACTGCCCCCCCCC
>NC_045738.1:12629264-12647205 GCF_008692095.1 Etheostoma spectabile | reverse complement strand
CCACACACCTATTGCCTCTTTTTGTTTTTTAAGGATGCTTTCTCTCTCCCTTTTAGGCATTGCACTGCCTACATTTGTCTGACTTTCATTTACTATTTGTCCTTTCACTCCTCGGGTAAACTGCTTTTTTATCTAACCTTATTTAAGGCCCAAGACCAACAGTGTCAGTGTTGTTCTGGGCTGCCACAGCAACTAAGCCCTCCCCATCAGCAACTTTAGTCCCTCTTTTGACAGCTAGCTCCTCTCTCTCAATGGGGCCTACGAAGAGAGAACCTTCTTCCCCAGGAGAGGCCGATACACCCCTATCGGTCCTTTCCAGCTTGCGGTGCTTGCGTGGCTCTGGTGGTGTGTCCTTCTGGGTGAAGACGGCGCGAATTCTCTCCACGCAGACGTTGGCTGCCTCTTTTGTGTCACTGCAGAGCTGCGATAGGCTGAGGAAGCCATGGGGGAGGTCGTCCACCACGCATAGAGTGACAGGCTGGTTTATGTTCCTCAAACGCTTGGCAAACATCACAGAGTCATCCAGCATGGGGTCTAATGCACACGCCTGGGAGGGGAGAGAGAAGAAGCGAGAGGGAGGGAAAGGGGTGGTGAAAAGCAAATTAGTATTCCCTTCAGACATGTCAAGAATCTTAATTAAGGGATGAAGAAAAGGAAGCCAAGCATCCCAGTCTCTTTTGTCCACGCTTTCTTTACATTCTTGCTGACTCACTCTAGCCACTTAAAAATCAGCAGCAATTTCTTCATTTTAACACCCTTCTCACATGAGAGTACTGGCTCCATCCTCCCCGACTCTCCCATCACACGCAGTCTCACTTTGCATTATACAGTCCTTGGTAAATTAGCTCTTAACATTTTTGCATGGTTTAACCTCCTCAACCTTCTCTCTGCTCCTCCCTTCTCTTCTTCACCATCATAAACAAAACAACCCTTATCCTGGTCTTCTCCTGCAGCCTTTAACATCATATCTGCTAAGATAAAAACTTGAAGAAACATACAGTATGAATGATCAGCTTTCTCATAGAGGATCATAAATGCAAAACAGATGTAGACAGTTGCAAGGGACTCAAAAGCCCTTTAATGTACTAATTGACGGCTTGACACTTGATTTAATAAGTGAGCAACATTTGGCCTATGTCTATTTAACTGTATAATTGCCCTCCTTTCCCATTTACCTACCATTATCATGTCAATCATTCACACCATTTCTTCTTCTTACCACTATGTGTACAGGTGGCAGCCCTTTCAGCATGCTATCAGGAGCCAGCAGAGGAGAGCAGTACGGATCCTTGAACACTGGAGAGCTGTGCAAACTCATCTTAGATGGCTTCTCTGAGCGCAGTGGCTCAAATCCTCTGGGGAACTCCACAGGGTGCTCCAGCTCTAATCCCTCCTCTACAACAGGGGGTGGTAAGGCCACTGAAAAGAGGTCGCTGGACACGGCGGAATCTGCATCCTTGGAGAGGAAGAAATTCACATCTTCTGGCTACATAAAAAAAGAGATAAGAAATAATTCAGGGGAGCACTGAGTTGACGGAGAAGGTAATGTCGAGGAAATAAGAAGGCATACAATATTAGCAAGGCAAACTTGATTATAAATATGCAAACGCGCACGCACGCAGACAGGCTGACAGACAGCACTTTGTCCTTGTGAAGATCTTCTAAACCTTGGCTCGATGCCTGAGAGTCTTGGCTGAACAATCCCCATATCAAGGAGGAAAAGCATATTTAAAATCTTGCGTCAACACTGCTCGCTATTTTTCCCAAGCCAGCCACTAATCCATTCTGCGTGTGTGAAAATACACGAGAGGATAATCTGCTATACCTAACTGGTACCCGTACAACCAAAAAGTTTTGATATTCAGTCAGCATTTTAAAGCCAAATCTGTTGATTAGGCATGGTTGACATAATCTCAGCAAGTTCCTTGAGATGAAACATGCACATCACTGCAGGGTATACAACACTGTACAATAGAGGGCCAAAATATCTCAATGTTGATGAACTGTTGAGAAACTGGCTAAATCGTTTTACTGCAAGATGTTTGAAAGCAAAGATAACCTGATCATAGATTGGAGGCTGGTGTGATTTCTCTTCACTGCAATAGTGCAATAATGATCAAAATACAGACCTTCCCATTATCACAGATTAAATTCCCACAATAATCCTTACTAACAGCTGAGTGTTCTTTTAGGTAAGCAATTTAATGCTGTTAATGTAGCATGCCAATCTCACTGTAAACATGTTCAAGTACAGTACTCAAACATGTGAAGTACGTACAGTGTGCTCATTGAGCAATGGTGCACTGCAAGAAGTGGAATTGTTGTGGGATCCCAAGTCCTGGTAAGTCTGGCTCTTAACAGATAGTTTCCTGGAGGGGAACTCTGAGTTCCCGGAGGCGACCGGGGGATCTGCGTGACGAGAAGAGATGGACGCCTCTGAAATACTCGCCCTCACTGTGTCTAAGAAACAGGATGAAGAGAAGTGGAAACAGAGTGATAATTGAGACATTTGGCAAAACAAAACTAAATGTTTGAGACAAACAACAAAAGAGAAACAAACAATACAAAAAAGAAGTCAATAAAAAAAAAAAAGATTAACCACACAAAGTGCAGTTCAGTCAGGAACACACTCATCATAGATTTCATCATTTATTGTAACAAATGGAAATACAGTTATGCTTGGTGACTTTGTGACTCCACTCTTGATAATGCTCCCTGGACCAGCCAAGCAGCATGCTAAGCTGAAACAAAGAGCACCATGCAGAAACCACCCTGGTTAAAAAAAAAAAAAAGAGTGAGCCAAATGAAAGACACTGAGACCATTTTTAAACTTTGAGTCATATTAGGACTCTGACCTAAGAAGCTGGAGGTTGGGGTGGTAGACGTTGCTAGCAGCAGCAAATGAAGAAGCGTCAGTGTAGCAGGGACCAATGAGGAGGAAGTCACATTTAAAAGGGCCGTATTGATGTGAGAATGGCTGTGAATGGTGTGTGTCTGATAGGAATGACAATTCAATCAGCAGCCGCATGACTTCCATGTCCTGCATTAACTGACGCAAAGCTTAATTTTATGATGTGTTAAGTGTACAGACTTGGGGTCAATGGCAGCTGGAGGTCAGGGAAAAATACACACGTGTGTATTTTTCACCACTACATCACTTTTATTTATTCTACCGTTTCCACTTTTCATACGTCCTCTGGTTGACAGCCAACAGCTAAAAGCATAAAATGCTAATTGGGATGTATCAGGAAAAATAGAGGAGAAGTGGGTGGAGGGAATTCAAATAGTGCTGTCACTGGGATATCATCCGCCTGCCAAGAGCCATCAAAACACAGTTGTAAGAATAGTCATGGCTGGTCTCGTCACAAAGCGCCACCGACTCCCATCTCTTTAATAATGAACCATCTTAGCACCATGATGGCCTTTTAATAATGTACACCCACAAATGACTTTCTCATTAGTTTGGGTTTGCAGCTCTGGGGGTGTCACCTAACTAAGGGGACACCAGGGAAATTACGATTCTCCACCAGATTTACTGTGGCTACAATTAACAATTACTGTCAAAGCCCTGCTGCTCCAAAGAGGTGAATTGATATGAATGGGCTACAGGAGTGTTACCTAACAAGGTGGGATAAAGCAGTAATTGGTTAGTTGAATGCTAAATAAACAAGGTCTATCATGCCAATAACCTCCTCCATATGGGGTGTAAATGAACTTTGGGGCAGTTGATGTTGTTGCATTCAAAATTGGCCTAATGAAGATGCTGAAAATGCTGAAAATGTGTGTCACACACACACACACACACACACACACACCACAACAAACACCAACCACCACACACACACACACACACACACACACACACACACACACACACACACACACCTTACTTTCAGTAGATATCAAAGATACAAGAAAACTTTAAAACGCAGAAGCTGCCATGCTAAAACACATGTGAGCCACCCACATCTCATCTAATGTTCACACCTGAATGCACATGCATGCACAAACACACCCATACACACAGTCACAGTCAGTGGTATACCAGTGGCTCCTGGTGGCACCTCTGCAGCTGTACTGGGGGAGGCTGGGGCTCTGTTGGAATCCAGCAGAGCGTGGATCCAGTTGGAGGCTCCCTGTCGGAAATCTCTGAGCAGCAGAGCTGTGTCTCTCCTCACCAAGCTCATCGTGCTTGCCTTCTCTATCTGTGTCTCTGTTTGCGGGTCAGCACCTGGAGAAGGAGACATGGAGGAAGGCTTAGTAGGGAAAGTTAGATGCACAAGAGAGATAAAAAGTGGTATTGTTATTCTTGAATAAGCATGAATGAGTAACAACAGAAAGGATGAGAATGGGAAAGAAATGATAGGAAAGACATAATAGTAGAGTTAAGCAGGAAAAAATTGACAGTTGTTGGTTCAATACTGCAACATAGCAATTTGTATTACAGATAGCAATGCACATGATGAGTGTAGGCCCAAGTAGAAAATGATTAGTGTTTTTGTTCAGTTAATTAAAAGGCGGCTCAGGATAAACAATATCTTGGTGTCTGAATTTGGCATATATTGCTTTTCTTGTTAGACAACAATTTATCAAAAGAATTGTTAGAGTTCTCCTGCTTTTTACATGTATTATTGACAACACATGACAAACAATCTATATCATAATAAATTGAGTTATTTAAGACACAATACGGCTAGAATATAATCCATAAAGATTTATGATTATAATTTCTTTAGACACGTTGTGTTCTACATAAGGAATTCAGACAGTCAAATCCAACATGAGCAACATATTTTCATGATTAATAAGATGGTTATTACTGTCCTAAAACAGACAGTTACACTGACACAAAATCTATTTAACCGTCATGTTTTTCTTGGGTCAAACTGACCCATTTTCAGTTAATTTTTTTAGTCATAAAAAAAGGGCCGTTGAAATAAGCGCTGAAAATGTCAACATTAAAAATATCCAAAAACTCACCCACAACATTGGAAAAGTAAAAAAAAAAAAAGCGATATAGTTGAAAAAGGTTTTTTTTTTTTTTAATGGTCGACGGGAAGACAACAAGGGTTAAATTTAGCTTTTTAGTATTTTAGCTGGTTGTCGGACTCAGTAATTTGAAGACTTCACTTTGGGCTTTAATTTATTTAATTTTTTTTTAAATTAATGTAGTTAATCAAATGGAATAGAATCTCATCATAATTGATAACTGTTCCAGCACTGCAAAAGTAAAAAGTAAAAAAAAAGTGGGGTTGAATGAGGTACTTATCTATACTTTGGTGAATTCAAACTAAGTCACACAATAACACAAACAAACCAATCGAGGCATTGATGGACCAGAAACTCCAGTGTTCTGCGAGGGTCAAGTACTGTTTTTGTCAAACGAGTCTGGCATCATAATTGTTAACAAACCTACAGTGAAGACCATTATGCTAAGATTATATGTATAATGGGGGAAGCTTCTAGCTCGCCCGGTGGGAGCGTTCGCCCCATGTTGGCTGGGTCTTTTAGCGGCCCGGGTTTGAGTCTGGCCTGCGGCCCTTTGCTGCGTGTTATCCCCCATCTCTCTCCCCCTTTCATGTCTATCCACTATAATAAAAAAGGGAAAGGCCTCCAAAAAAACCCTTTAAAAATTAAAAAAATTTAAAATCCAGACCAGATCTTTTTTTAAATATATATACACACACGCACACACACAAACACAAACACACCAGCGTAGGCGCCGAGACACCTGGTGAGCACACTGAGCGGCAGCAGGGGATCCATAAGTGTTAGCAGACGGGAGGGAGATGCGTAGGCGGTCAGCAGGGTAGCCGGGTAGACTGCCACGATGCCATCTGGCATTCGCACACCAAAGGCAGCAGCGCGCATTGATGTCGTCACAGACAAGTTGCCTCCCGCACTGTCACCAGCCAGACACACTTTCTCTCCAGTCCAGCCTGGAGAGATAAAAATAGGACAGTGATGATAGCGGTAATGAAAAAGAGGGAAAGAAAACAATGGGGAAACATAGAAAGGTGGAACACAAAACGAAATGAGACATCTAAGAGAAATTCACTGTGATGCAAGAAAAAGCAGTGTGACACAAATCAAGTAACTGGATCACTCTTCTCCACGATAACACTGCTGAATATATGGTTGCTTTAAGGGGTGTTGTCTCACTGTCTGCCTCATGGCCACCGTGATAAGTACAATATAGCACAAACATATTGCACTGCGATCACGGTTAATTTGACACAGCGTGCTTCAGCGGGCGGATGTACCCCAATCGACCAGATGTCTTTTGTTGTCTGCCTAAAGATCGAGCATCACAATTTGTGCGATATTGCAGAACACAGTGCAAGACATTGTGCTTCAGCAAGATTACTTTCAAAGTGATGAATGAATCTCACGAGGTGTACATGGAACTGGTAAACGTATGCAAGGATTTACAGAGGACACCTTCACCCTGAAATGAGTGTGTTTGACCCCTTTGTTATGCCTGCTTATTAAGTCTGATAAACCAACAATCTTTTACCTGCTTAATGTATTTAGCATTTCAACTCCCTATATTTTTCCAACTACTTTAATAAATTAAAACAGAAAATGTATAGGGGAGCTAAAAACGCCAGCCTTCCAAAAAAACAATGCTGTGTGTTTTATGTGTACCTAGTAGGTGGTGGTTTCTCAGAGCCCAGCAGTAGGCATAGAAACACTCCTCCAGGGCCCTTGGGAATGGGGCCTCAGGGGCCAGAGAATAGTCCACTGACAAGATGGGGACACCAAGGTCCTGGGACCAGCTTTTCAGATAGGGCTGTGCGAGACAGAAGACATGGGAATGGAGGGGGGAATTTATGAATATAAAAAACAATTACCGGTACTGTCACAGTGAATATATTACATGTTGTTAAATTTATGAGAAACAACGGCGGCAACCACAATAAAACAAAGCGGTTGACTGACAGAGAGAGAAAGAAATGTAGTGGGAGAGAGATGCGTGGGGGTGGACATTAAGCAGCAAGGATGACAAGTTATGAAAATGATGTGTCCCTCTGATGTCATCTGTCTACTTTCTGGCTTACTGTCTAGACAAAGGCAGAAGGAACTGCCCTTACAGTAACCTTCATTTCCTTTCTTCATATATGGTAATAACAAAAGGTGCCCACATGTCCTAGTTTGCGGTGTATGAAGGAAAAAGAAAAAGGCAAGGGGACGATGTGGATTTACAGTGATTTTCTACCAAAGCAAACTTACTTTCAGAATACTTCTCTTTTTCTTGTTGCTACAGTCAAGTAAAGTGTTTACTATTTTTATGCCAACCTAAGGCAAGTGCTTTACTTTCACAGCTGCAAAGCAGTGACCTTAAAATGCGTGAAAGGCAAAACTTGTCATAACAAAATATTCCTTCCACCTCGCATTTGTCCTTTCCTCCTCTGTCTTTATCTTCTCCCAACACCTTTTTGACAAGCTATAACAGGGCTGGCAGTGAAAGTGACAGCTCTCCATTCACAATGCCAGAAAAAGCACAGTGTCTGTATGTTTTATGTTGCCTCACCAACCAGTGATTCAGTATGAAAAGGTAGTAGCTCCAGCAGTGCTGTCTTGAAGCCCTACTTGTCACAATAAATCTTAAGAATGAGACCACTGACAAGTGAGTGTGTGAGTTCAAGCACTGTTTAGGTCAGTGTGGGTTTGTACAAATTAGTAACTGCGTGTGTATGTGTGTGCAACTGCGTGTGAACAGCCATTGTTGCCAGTGAGTGTCAATATATGCCAGAGTTCATGGACAGGTGTCTGTCAAGACAGCTCATGATCTGCCTGCATAAAAGAAGCTAAGGGCTCAAAACTAATGGCCCGAGGGATGAGTGAGTAAACACACACAGAGACAGAGAAAAAGAGAGAGAGAGAGAGAGGGGGGACAGGAGGGAAAAAGTACGAGACCTTGGGGACCGAGAGAGAGAGAAAGAGAGGACAAGGAAGAGGGAGGAAAAAGAGAGAGAGAGAGAGAGAGACAGAGAGAGAGAGAGAGAGAGAGAGAGAGAGCAGTCCATCTGCAAGCTTATACCTCTACTGGGATTATTTGTATGTGTCTGTGTTCCCTGCCCAAGTTGCTAAATGCACAGATGCCAACACAGCCATTCCTTTGGTCTCAGTATAATTGGGCACTGAGAGGACCAAAGACTCCTGCCACTGAAGTCCAACTCTCCATCTTGCCCCGACAACACATGAGACAGGATTGAGGGAAGGATACAGGAGTAGAGGACAGACATATGAGAAGTATAAGGGACAACCCTGGCCTCTGCCCTGAGAGAAACTTTTTAGGAGAGCAAAAGGCACCTAATGACATCAGGAAGAAGGTGAGTACAATATCAGACAGGAAGGAGATGTTAAAAGAGTGAACAAAAAGGATTGTGTGAGATGTTACAAAAATTGAGAGGGAGGATGTGATAAAACAGGCAAGCCCTGAAGAAGAAGAGAGAAGGATAATCTGACAAGTCTTCCATTAGTGCCCGGCGTAATCTTTCTCTGAAGGGTTGTACAGTTACCGGTTAATTCAACATGACAGCCCTGTTCACTCATGTCTTTGATTGCTCCCTCTCATCCTCTTGTTGCTACGCAGCTGCAGATCAAGCATGCCCATGTCCTTGGCGATTTCAGAGCCCTTTTCTGCTATAAGCAGCCTGATGCACACTTGGAGACTGCACACAGTCACAGATGACCAGATCAGCGTAGGCAGACAAGGAGAGGTAGGTGCACAAACTGTTAAAATACAATTTCTCATCAAGCTGAAGTAAGTAGGTTCAATGGTTCTTCCTGCTACTATTTCATATATTGTCTCTTATGTAAACTTACATAACAACTGGTTGACAAAAACAAGACTTTCTTTAAGATTTTTATGGACCAATGACAAGAAAGATCCAACTCAATGTTTAATACATGAGGACAAAGCTTATGAGTGTTTTAGTGTCCCCTTTTCTATCCCAGTGATCTACAAATTAATTCTAGGACTTGAGCCCCTCCTCAATGAGGAAAAAAAGAGGAATGAGGACGAAGTGGATGACAGGAAGCAATGATTACATGAAAGAGACAAGCAAGCCTTGTGTGCTCTTTACCAGTAAAGAAGGCATGAAGGGAGGGCATAGTGTCAATATTTATATTACACAACGTTTTCAGTGATTAATTACAAAATAATTATCTAAAGGGCTCATTACATGTCACATTATTGACCAAGGAAGATATGTATTTGATTTTTTGACAGGGAGAATGCACAGCACCTTGGCACCAGAGTTAGCTTTAAGCTAATTTTCATCTGTAATCCCTGGGCAGGAAACAGAGGATAACATCTCTGTCAGAAGGGAAACTTAACACTGGAGTATAAAAATGCTAACACAACAGTAAAGGACAACAATCAAATTTCACAGTGTAAAAACTCACCCGCTACAACAACAAAAAACCAGAACACAAAAACATCACTTTGACAACAAGAACCACAACATGAAGACACCACAACAATAGTACCAACAATAAAATCACAACATTAAGACACCCCTACAACAAGACTTCACAACATTAAGGTTAGCTTTTTGGGTTTATGCTTGATGGGAACATAATTAGGTTGATTTCAGCCATGATTTCATCTTTAATTTAACACCAGCAAAGCTATTACATTCTCTGATCTCGCTAGGTACCGAGTTTTAATACTTTGTGGCTCTAACAGAGCAGATCAGATTTGAACTGCTAAGTCCTCTGCTCCTCTGCTGTCAACTAGTGCCTGTCTCCTCTACACTTAAATTAGCCAAGGTTCAATTACCATAGAACAGATGAGAAGCTGAACTGGATGACTGCTGTGGCAACTGGCTTGAATCCTGGAAAGACAACATCTAAGCCAGGTTTCTAAAGGTGGAGGTGCAGTGTTGTCAGCATTTGGATATGTAGATGCCACATCATATAATATACTGTTTCCTGCATTTTTAACAAACATTACATCACCCCTGTACTGTTGTCTGTACTGTCGTCTCTCCATTGGCTTGTTTTTAGAATCCATTTTAAGATCTTATTGTTTGTTTTTAAATCTGTTAATGGGCTGGTACCATCATATTTATCTAATATGCTGATGTTGCACACTCCATTCAAAGCCCTTAGGTCCACTGACCAGTTGCTTTTAGATTGTTCCAGATCCAGACTGAAAACCAGAGGGGACAGTGCTTTTTCAATGGCAGGTCCTAAGCTCTGGAACTCTCTTCCTCTATTCAGAGCTTTAAATCACTTTTAAAAACCTCATCTTTTTGCACTGGCATTTAACATAAGCTGAGCTGTGACATGTTATTGTTGCTGTTGTTCTGAGTAAAGTTTTTATCTGTGTTCGGTTTTTGGCAAATTCTGTTTTAAAAAGGGTTTTTTTCGGTTATTTATTATGCTTTTATCTTATGTTGTTATCTATGTTTGTACAGCACTTGGGGCCAGTAGTGACCGTTTGTAAATGTGCTATATAAATAAACTGGGACCTTGACCTTGAACTGTTCCATTATAAATATCATAATCAGGTCAAATACACAATATACTAAATATAGCATGTGAAAAGTCTTTTGGATTCAGTTTTACATGCAAAATAAAACTAATCACATCGCTTTTCTAGTCAGGAGTAAAAACTATTTGAAGAGTACCATCTCACCTCATGGGACTTGGAGGTCTGGGCCACAAATCCTCCCCCATGGAAGTGGATTAGGAGACAGGGAGATGAGGGGAGGCGCTTGGTCTTCAGCCCCAGCGACAAAGAGATGGCGCCCCCCTCAGCGCGGGAAAGAGACAGCAGAGCTTCGCTGTCCTGGAGAGACAGGTGGAGTAAAAGTAACGAATTAATGAAAGAAGAGGAAAAAAAAATAAAATCAATCACATGGTAACAGCTGCTGATGTTTGCGGTTTGCATCACTCTCACAACTGTCCACAGACTGTATACTGCAAACAAAGCCTTGTTTTCGTTGGTAATATATTTTATTGGTTAGCAACAGTGCTCCTGTGAGAGAACCTATTACTTGCTGTTCTGCAGCAGCTTGCTGCCAGGCTCTTTGGGCCTGCATCAACGCACAGTGATTCCTGTTCATTAACAAAACAAGAAGGAAGGGTAGCTTTGGCTGAGATGGAGGGTTTCCACAGATGCAGGCTTGTATTTTGTGACATTAAAAAAGACATTGTTGTTCTGTTGGAGCATTATCAATGACTAAAAGTGTTTGTTGATAGCATGTATGGTTAAGTGCTAGGCTACAAAAAAAGGAGTCTCCCAAGAGAATTAGGTAGGAAAGCAGAGTAGAAAAAATCAAAGTGATACCTATGACTTGATGAGAATAATAATATAGAATAATAGAGAGAGACATAATGCAGGGGATTAAGTCCATGAGGATGAGGCGGAGCTGCCATTTACTCCAGCTAAGAGGAATACCAGTTATTACATACTGTTAGAATATTTTAAGAATTTGTATGACTGGTATATGCAATTTGGTTTAAAAAGTGCAAGTGAAGGAAAAGTGTCATAAACTAAGTCACACAACTAACACTTAATACTTTTCTTGTCTGGTTTTGCATAAAATTTGACATTATGAAGCCGTTTTTATTGCAATTCTCAATGCACCACTACAGTGTTAACATAATGATTTAAATACCTGTCCTTCACGTAAGTCATAGGAAATGAGCCTCATCTGAACCGGAGCAGTGCCAATGTGAGCTGATGGTGGAGCTATAGTTACAGATGCTCTGTGGTTGGCCGCCAGAGGAAGGTCAAAGGGCACGGCAGGCACAGAGAGAGTCCGGTTCACCTTAACTTGAGTGGATGTCATACTGGCAAGACTCTTGAGGAAGAGAGATGATGGAGAAAAAAATAAAAATAGGTGGAAGGAAAGAATTGAGACAGAAATACAGAGAGAAAGAGAAGAGTGCAAGTTACAGAGCGAGTCAGATCACTGGAGAGAAAGAAAAACAGGATGAATAAATCATGAACCCCATTGAATAAATTGAATCCCACTCTATTACTACTTTTGGCTTATAGGCATAAATCATAAAAAGGTACTTTTACCAGAGAAAAGTAAAATATTCCTGTTTCAGTTTTAAAATTGAAAACAGGGAAGCACACTTGTCTGTGTGCATGGGTTAGTGGTGATAACATGAGTAGATTACAAATATCTTAGGAAGGTGTTTGTGTGTGAGAAGAAGCATTACCAGTCTACTCACCGACAGGACTTCAGTCTCAGTGATGTTCCAGAAAGACTTCCAGAAATGGACGTCTAGGTTCTGGGTAATACGTTCAAATTCTGCCCCTCTCAACTCTGGGTCAATGGCATACTTCCCTGAGGTAAAGAAAGAGCTGGCTGCTACACCTGGGGAGAGGAGTAAGAATGACATAATGAGGAGGGTATATTATTGGGTGGAAGACACTAAAGAGAGAGTAATGCAAGAAAGGAAATTGGATTGAACAGAGGAAAGTGTTTGGTTGAAGAAGGAGTGTGAATGTAAACAAACAATGTAAACGAAAAGCTCAGAATAATGGGGATGAAAACCGCGAAAGACAAACAGTAGAAAGGAGGGCATGAAACAATAACATTTACAAAAAAAACTTGCTTGTAATGCAAAAAAAGGAAGGTGAAAGGATGGAAGGAAAGGCCAAGAAGGAAATAGAGTGCTAAAACACGGCAAACTTCCGAGATAAGGCCCTAATGGAGAACGGTCGTCAAACTCTGAGTGAATTGGCTTTGACATACTCACAGCACTTTAATCTTACTCCAACAGGGATGTTTCAGGTCCACTGTGCTAGTGCTAATGTTGAAACAGAATCAATTCATGGTATTGTGATCAAATTCTACCCTGCCATTAATGCTCTACAAGAAATCAAGGATGGGCAGTAAAGAAAGGGAGGGAATTCCACTCTTAGACAGCAGCAATTTCTTCATCTATGCCTATAGCATGTGGTCACTATAGAGGACTTTGACAAAGGGGTGAGGCTTCAGTACACTCACCATATTGTGCCACACCTCCTGCCTCCACTATGGTGCAGCACAGAGCAGAAGAAACCACAAGAATCAAAAATATTCTTTTTTTGAATGTTAAATATTAACTTGTGGGCATGCTGATAAATGTGTATATGATGGTGCATGTTCTTATATTCCTGCCTCTGTACATAACTGGATGCATCTTCAAAACATTTTGAAATATAGAAGAAGCACACCAGCTAGCCCTTGAGATTCCAAAGGATGAAAGAGCATCTACAATCCAAGCACACAACATCAAAAGGTACACTGTCAGGGGCCAAGGAGCAATGTAGAAGAGGCGGCGTGTGGATGAGTACGATCTATGAATGAGAATTAAGCGACTGGATGATGAGAGGGTACAGCTGTAGACGAGATGATGCTGACCTATTCCTGACTGATGGCGCTTGTAGTTTTCTCCAAAGGCCACAAGGCCAATAGCAATGGTCTGGAGACAGGGCCGAATGCCTGGACTGAACTGGAGGGATGGAGAAAAACAGAGACAGGCTTTAAATTATTATCCATGGTGGATTTAAAAACAAGAAATGGACTACAATTAAAAAAACTGCTGTCATTCGACAAGAGAAAGTGAAACATAAATGATGAGATATCAGAATATCAGTAGAGTCTGAACATTTCAAATTATTGCAGACAGTACTACTGAGGTTTCATCATTTTTTCCCCCCCTTTAGGTAAAATTCTGACCTCTGTCCGCTGAGGGTTCAGCCTCTCTCGTTAAACTCAAATAAGAACAGAGATAATGTCTGTAAAGATAAGCCTTCCCTCCGTTCCTCCCAATCTATTACTCACCACATTTTACCTGCAGGTTTGGGCAGCAGGAGTCATTTGGATCTCTGTATCCGTTTCCTGGCTTTTACATATCACACTTCTGACAGCTCTTGCACTATTTTCAGGGTCAGTTCCTTTAGTCTGGTGACAAACTAGCCCCTAGCACAGTTTGTGTTCTATAACATCAACAGGTCACTTCTTTGTTAAAACAGAATATCATTTTGATTGACAGGCTATGGGAGATTTGTGTAGGGAGCTTTATTCTGGACAGGAAACGGCATAATATTATAACAAATTAAAAAAAACTACAGAACCTAATGTGGGTGGTGATGGCGCAGTGGATCAGACACATGCCTTTGGTGTGGGAGATCTGGGTTCAATTCTCACTGCTATACATCAACCAATGCGTCCCTGAGCAAGACACTTATGCAACCTCTGACATATATAGCAAAAGGTCGCTTTGGATAGACAGTAACATAAGAGTAAAAGTAACTTTGCCAGAACTGTAGATGTAAGTACATCCAGTTGCTTGTGTGTACAGTATGTGTCAAGTGAGAAAAGGTGAGTTTGAGGTTGCTTTCCATTGCATTCTCTGTATTGTTGAGAGATTTATTATTGTTCTTTATGCACATTTAGGTTTTTAAATTACCTGCCTTTTTTTTTCGTGTCCTACTTTTGCTTCACCTAAAAACCCAGTTCTGGACCATCAAGCATGAGGCACTGCTACTTCTAAGCTTCCCCATTCTTCACTACCTATCCCCGTGCCATACAGCTCATCTCACCTGAAAACCAAGGCAACGGCCATAGAAGCACCCCTTGTGCATGGATGAGTATTCACGGACAAAGCTCTCACTGAGGCCACTTTCATCCTGGAAAAAAAGGTTGCCATGGCTGTTGTCATGTAGCATGCGTTGAGCCAGGTAGAGCAGGGCGCGTAGCTGGCACAGAGCGTTGCAGTAGGCCTCCATCTCCCCTGCATTGTGTGCTACTCGAAAAAAGATGCTGCGGCGGTTGGCAGTGATGTAGTGCCCCTTTTGGATGATGTGGAGGAGGCAGCAGCGCACTACCTAGAAAATGATGAAGAATGTGTGAATAAAATTTGGGGGGAAATCAGCATAGCAAGTTAATTTAAGTTGAATTAAAAGCATATTATGTTAATTCTTTATTGGTTAATAAAAAGGACATCATTGTTACAAAATTATATATAATGATATGTATTCTTGAGATAATAAATGAATGGACTTTAGGTTGTCATTTCTTTTCTTAAAAATGGATCCATAGCATTTTGACTTATAACAAAGCAAATCATTGTTTTTAAATTGTGCAATCATTAAAGACCCATGTCTTCTGGGTCTGCTTAAACTGTAATTAAGATTATTTTGTTGAGTTTCAAGGAAGGAATAAAACAAAAAAATATACGATAGCATGAGTGAATGCAAGCATGTGAAAAGCTTGCTGCTTCACAAGGGTCTTACGGATTAGTCTGAGTAGCACTGTGGGAATGAGAAGGATTATAAATGTGGAAATGGAAAGGCACAAAAACAAAGCAGCATTCATTTGCTGCTATGCCAGACTCATTCAGTTGTGGTGGCAGCCACTGAAGGTAATGCTGTTTTATTAATAACTGTAGAAGAGTACAGTGGGTACAGTAAGGGAAGATATTCTGCAGTTGGAGGAATTTATCTAACCTGATTTGCAACATAAAATCAATCTGTAAAACAAATGGACTGACCTTGAAACAAAGTGATATCAAGGTAAAGAGGGGCTGCTGAGCACTTTCTCCCAATGTGGAGCGAATATTGATAAGAATGTATGAGGTTATTATTTTCAATGCAATCCAATACCTGACTTGTGCACACAAAACATCCCAGAGCTTACCTTGACCAGTGAGCGATAGCCATTGGCAGGTATGTGTGGGTCAAAGTCATAATGATGGTAAACTGCAGCGAACCCGGAGATAACAGGCTCCAGGCTGCGAGCATGCTCCTTGATCAGCTTCATGGTATCCACCAGCCGGCGTGCCGCATCACTCTGGCCCCCCTTGGCTCCTCCCGAGAAGAAGGTGGCATTCTCTTCGCACACGCTGTACAGGGCCGCAAACACTGCCTTGGTGTCCATCACTAAGAGCAGTGAGATAGAGAAGCAAGACAAAGGTTGAAACCAAAACAGAAATCTGTTGTATGTAGGGAAGGTTGCATGTGCATAATGAATAAATAACACCCACTTATCTCGCTATTAATTATGCCACTTGCTTACTCCCATGCAAACTTAATTTGTAAAATTAAAGATCTTTTTTTCTGCAGTTATTACACTTGACTGTCAGCTGGTATCTGGTCCTGCAAGCATGAAAAAACAGCAGCCTGATCCCTATTCTGCGCCATACCCACATTTGATATTAGCATGTAGACACTGTGCAAGGTGGGATATCATTGGATATATCCTACATAATGTTCTCTTACTCCTATTAACTAATCTTGCATAGTCTGGCGTATAGATGCTCATTGATTGAAACGGGTTAAGCAAGCCTTGAAATTAAATGATGTAAAGCCAGGCTAAGCAGCCAAAATCCACAGAGATCTAGGCACGCATGGAAAAGGAGGAGAAAGCAGAGGCCCTTTGCTAACATCATGCTGCTGGGAAAAAGAAAAAAAAAAGATTAGTCATACACTGACAAAAACACATAAACACACTCACATAAGAGTCCCAAAGGGAGGTATACAGCTGACAACACACAGCTGAGTCTGTTTATCAAGTGTGCCCATACCCTTGCCCTAAAGCAGCATAACAAAGATCTAGTGCTTTGTCCCAGTTGGATTCCTACTGTTTGAGCTCTTCTGACAAGTCACCTGAGACATCCGTTTCCACAACACCTAAGCCTGGGAACTAGCTGGTATTTACTGTATAGGGTGACTGGTATGCTGAGAGATGGAGGAAAGAGGAGGACTGGTGGACACAGAATAAAACAAAAAGGATCAGAGATAGCAGGGCTTCTCGAATTGATGTGAAAGTGAGAACTTAAAGGGAGAAGCAGAAAATAATTTCTTTGATGTGGATGGGTTTTAACCAATTACCTTGCAGGACTGAAGAATGAGAGAGAGATAATAGTTAATGATTGGTTCAAAACTACTCTTGAAGAAATACTGAGAGCTGCCCTTGTAATTAACGCAAATGCACACGCAAAAACTGTTGCTTTTATATCTTCAACTGAGGCCAGTACAATAAAGCAATACAGCAAAATAAATAAATAAAGTTAAAACAGCACAGTGGTTTCTGCATAGATCCCCAAAGCAACATCTTGGTATGTGGAACAGTGATTGCCTATGCATGCTAAAAAGTGACCATATTCTACAAAAGTGAAATATTGTTTTGAGGGTCACAGAAATAATGGACCCCTTATTGCACAATTAATCTACAGATTTATTATATAGAAGAGTAATAGGGGAGGCAAATTCAGTTTCCTAAGAGGAATTACATACAACACCCCCCCCATTTATCAGCCATATGGCTTCTAGGACACATTGAATGAAAAATGTCTTCAGCAGCGTCCTGTCTTCTCATTTTTCTGTCTCCTCAGGTGTAACCACAAGGTAAGATGCCCTTCTATATGGACATTAATCCATATTGGATGTAAATTTTTCACAGTTAAAGGTTTAGCCATGGAGAAATCAGTTAAATCATATCAAAGATTTCTTTCAAAATGTTTTATAGTTGGCAAAACTGAAAAAACGTCCACTTCCGCATTTAGCACTCTGCTACTGGCTTAGATCATGCTAAAACTGGAAAGCATACACCCACCTTTAACCCCATGTTATAGAGTTGGGCCTTTTAACATTAACAGAAACCAATGAAAATGCAGAAATATGTGGTAATGTGCCATATCCACTTATTTATGTTCCCCGTTTCTATTTCACCAGCCAAATTGTTGAAATCATCTGCAAATGACAATGTCCCTTTGAATTTAAGAGGCATTCCTTGGCCCTAGGGTATGGAAACTGACAAAGAAATCTACAGAGCCAAATGAGTGGACTACACAGAGCAGCACTGCTGTAGCCTAGTCCTACCAAACTCTGGTAGTCTGGCCACTCTCCATTGACAAGTGTTAACTTCCTTGAAGGCGGGTACTGTGTTGAAGCTTAAAACTATTGGATCTGCCCAGAGCC
>NC_045738.1:12626735-12629254 GCF_008692095.1 Etheostoma spectabile | reverse complement strand
CTGCCATAACCAATCGCTAACATTTAGTCGTGACAGCAGCTTAGCATTGCTAGCGTTTGCCTTAGCCAACTCCTTCACCACTAACGGAACGAGCTGGAAAATGTTCCAGAAACTCATGGGGAGGAGGGCCATAACATCATAGCCACCAACAAAACGCAGCAAAGATAGTTCTTGCACTGGCTTTTAACATCTGGATATTCGGGAGCGTTGCCAAAACGGACTGAATGGCTTTGCTCGCATCTTTCTCCACGCATGACTTCAAATGCATTGTTGTCAGCCACTCCCACTGTTTGCTGATTGGACCAGTAAAAATTGGACCATCGATAACCTAAGAATATACCGCAAACCCAGACGTAGTACTGAAGGAAAATGAAAATTGAGCGGAAGTAAGTAGGATGGCGGAGCCAGGCTAGCGCTGCAGTGGAAATGCAAAGTAAGTTTTCACTTGCACGGACTTTGCCTTGGTGCATACATTAAACATATGAAAATGTAATTGACAATAGAGCAATGTACTGCAACAGTTGAAAACAAATAAAATGTAAATATTACAATACAAATATGTAAAAGTCATTAATAAATACGTACAATATAACAGTTTAAGGCTGTACGGTTTTATGCAGGGTATGCAAAAATAATCTGGTCCAATCTAGTGATTCAGGGATATTAGTCCAGGATGTGTATTAATGTAATATGCAGTGACTGTAGGTTGGGGGTTAAGTGTCTGTCAGTGGGGATCCTGGGCGTTTTTTGATGTGGCCCACTGCAGCTGGGAATAAACTGTTTTTGTGGCTGGTTTTAGTCCTGATGGACCGCAGCCTCTGCCCACTGCCAAAGGGGAGTGGTTCAAAACGTTTTATTTAAAGTTATAGTGCGCAGTTTCTGCCACCTCCATGAGGAATACCAAGAAATGACAACAACACTGTTGCCGTGACCACATGATACAATGGAGGAGGGGAGGATAGACTTGATGATCGCAGTGTACAAGTGCACCATCATTGTCTTCGGCAAGTTGAACTTCAACTGCTGCAGAAGGAACATCATCTGCTATGATTTTTGATGAGGTAGCTGTTGTCCTAAAAGATGAGTCACCCGGGGTGATAGGGGAAGGTTAGAAGAAGAAAAACGATACCTTACTAAAAGTGTAATGTCTGTTTGCAAAACTAACAAAAATAATCAAGTGATTGTCCTTAGTTGACATTTCTAACCATAGATCTGTTTTATACAGTCTATGTCATAGACATATAGTTTCCGACAGGGAACCCAGAAATTCCAACATTCCATGTAAAATTGAACACAATATAGTCCACTTCGTGCCCCCTGCCTGGCATCATGGCGGTACCAAAAGTCGGAAGAAAGCGTCATAGTACTAATTGATTATGACTGTCAGATAAAAGCAAGTGCCTTGCAGTGTTGCAGTTTAATTTCATATACTGCGTTGTAACTTTCTTTCTCATATTTTACCTGTTTTTAATTTTTCTTTTAATCGTTTTTGTGTAAAGCACTTTGAATTACCCTGCTGCTGAAATGTGCTATATAAATGACTTCACTGACTTCAAAAAGTTCGCCAATTTACTCTAACCAAAGTTCAAAACAAGTTGATGTAAGCGTGGATGATGGAACATGTCACATTCTGCACTTACTGCAATGTCTTGTTTTGACTGTTTACATATTTATGCTGATCATCATATGCACATGTTATGTACTGGTGTTATTGAATAAATTGTGGAAAACATTTCTAAAAATTGTATAATGTTGAGTTTATGTTTATTTATATATATATATATATATATATATATATATATATATATATATATATAGAGTGCAGGCCAAAAGTTTGGACACACCTCATTCAATGCGTTCTTTATTTTTATTACTATTTACATTGTACATTATCACTGAAGGTATCAAAACAATGAATGAACACATGTGGAAATATTTAACAAAAAAGTGTGAAATAACTGAAAACATGTCTTATATTCTAGTTTCTTCAAAGTAGCCAACCTTTGCTTTTTTGATAGCGCTGAAAACCCTTGGTGTTCTCTCAATGAGCTTCATTAGGTAGTCAACTGAAATGGTTTTCACTTCGCAGGTGTGCCTTGTCATTAGTGGAATTTCTTGTCTTACTAATGGAGTTGGGACCATCAGTTGTGTTGTGCAGAAGTCAGGTTGATACACAGATGACAGCCCTATTGAACAACTGTTAGAATTAGGGCTGCACAATTAATCGAATTTTAATCGCGATCACGATTTTGACTTCCCACTCAAATTTCGCGTGATCGAGCGATTATTTTTAAAAGCGTCATTTCTAGAAAGCTGGTGTTTTTGCAAAGCCAATCTAACCGCTACTACCGTCTGCTCATGAGCCAGTCCGAGTAGTTCACTGCACCCCGTGCATCTTAGCTTCAAGATGTAGACAGTCCCAGAGGACAGAGTAACGGGAGGAAAACTCAACAGCAGTCGGTTATACGTCAGTATCAAGGTTTACCAGTTTACCAGTAAACGCAACATTTGTCCCGTCT
>NC_045738.1:12626237-12626725 GCF_008692095.1 Etheostoma spectabile | reverse complement strand
AGACAACAGCAGTGAGCAGTGCTAGTCGGTGCTATAGCGTCTGTTAGCTCCTCTAGGATGCACCGGCGCTAATGTCATCGCATCCGCTGCAATGCTGTTTATATGGATATGGTTTAATTTTGCGTTACGTGACACATTTTGTCTGTAAAGCCGTGCTTGTGTGGGATCTCTCCTCTCTTTCCCCTTACACCGCGCCCGGCCACACAGCGGCGGTCCACACTTCTAACATTTGTCTACAGTTTTAATTTTTTATTAACACAGCTGTATATTGTTAAATACGAGGGGCAAACCTGTGTTTGTACCAGTGTTTCCGCAGGTAACTCTGCTATCGCGGCCGCCACGGCGAACAACACAGAAGAAGTTATTGAATGCAACTAACTTCAGTTGGTAAAGTAACAGCGTGAGACGGAACTGCTGGACCTGGACCAGGACAAGGCCCTGGACCTGGGCTAGAGATGTGACCCAAGGCCAGAATATCATAGTTCATA
>NC_045738.1:12626122-12626227 GCF_008692095.1 Etheostoma spectabile | reverse complement strand
AGCGCAGTGACGATACAGACGTTTCATACACACGTCGCGTGTATCCGCCCTTCGACCCGTGCTGGACCAGTTCATGATGAGTCAGCCGTCTCTCTGTGAGTAGCG
>NC_045738.1:12625383-12626112 GCF_008692095.1 Etheostoma spectabile | reverse complement strand
TCCCTGTCGCAGTTATAAATAGCCTATGTGACAATAATTTTTTTTTTGGCTAAAATCAACAAATAATCGTGAAAAAAATCACAATCAAAATTTTGATCAAAAATAATCGTGATTATCATTTTGGCCATAATCGTGCAGCCCTAGTTAGAATTCATATTATGGCAAGAACCAATCAGCTAAGTAAAGAGAAACAAGTGGC
Source organism: Etheostoma spectabile (assembly GCF_008692095.1). Taxonomy (NCBI): domain Eukaryota; kingdom Metazoa; phylum Chordata; class Actinopteri; order Perciformes; family Percidae; genus Etheostoma; species Etheostoma spectabile. The sequence continues at coordinate 12,625,913 of NC_045738.1, read as the reverse complement.
CATCATTACTTTAAGAAATGACGGTCCGGAAAATTGCGAAAACTTTGAATGTGTCCCCAAGTGCAGTCGCAAAAACCATCAAGCGCAACAACAAAACTGGCTCACATGAGGACCCCAGCAAAGGAAGACCAAGAGTCACTTCTGCTGCTGAGGATAAGTTTATCTGAGTCACAAGGCTCAGAAATTGCAAGTTTACAGCAGCTCAGATTAGAGACCAGATGATTACAACACAGAGTTCTAGCGGCAGACACATCTCTAGAACACCTGTTAAGAGGAGACTGCATGAATCAGGCCTTCATGGTCAAATAGCAGCTAGGAAACCAACAGAGGCAACAAGCAGAAGAGATTTGTTTGGGCCAAGAAACACAAGGAATGGACATTAGACCAGTGGAAATCTGGGCTTTGGTCTGATGAGTCCAAGTTTTAGATCTTTGGTTCCAATCGCCGTGTCTTTGTGCAACAGAGGAAAGTTGACCGGATGGATTCTACATGCCTAGTTCCCACCGTGAAGCATGGAGGAGGAGGTGTGA
>NC_045738.1:12625296-12625373 GCF_008692095.1 Etheostoma spectabile | reverse complement strand
GTGCTTTGCTGGTGACACTGTTGGGGATTTATTCTAAATTGAAAGTATACTGAACCAGCATGGCTACCACAGCATCC
>NC_045738.1:12625045-12625286 GCF_008692095.1 Etheostoma spectabile | reverse complement strand
TGCCATCCCATCCGGTTTGCGTTTAGTTGGACAATCATTTATTTTTTACCGGACAATGACCCCAAACAAACCTCCAGGCTGTGTAAGGGCCATCTGACCTAGAAGGAGAGTGATGGAGTGCTGCGCCTCCACATTCACCGAACCTGAACCATCAAAATCCAGATGGTTTGGGGAGAGCTGGACCGCAGAGTGAATGCAAAAGGAACAACAAGTGCGAAGCATCTCTGGGAACTCCTTCAAG
>NC_045738.1:12623909-12625035 GCF_008692095.1 Etheostoma spectabile | reverse complement strand
AAACCATTTCAGGTGACTACCTCTTGGAGCTCAACAAGAGAATGCCAAGAGTGTAAAAAGCAGTTATCAGAGCAAAAGGTGGCTACTTTGAAGAAACTAGAATTTAATGTTTTTAGTTATTTCACAATTTTTTGTTAGGTACCTAATTCCATGTGTTCCAATGTGTTCATTCATAGTTTTGATGCCTTCAATGACAGTCTACACCTTAAATAGTCATGAAAATAAAGAAAACGCATTGAATGAGGTGTGTCCAAACTTTTGGCCTTTGAATGTATGTATGTGTTATATGTATGTATGTATGTTGATGTAGTATCAATACATACACAATATGTTTCCCGCCTTTTTTTTTTTTTTTTTTTTAAATGTTTGCCCTGACAAATAACCCCTTTTACAAAAAAGACTAAAACTAATAAAACCCAAAACTAAATATTTCAAAAAATAAAAAAATAAAAATTAGCAAACCTGCTTTAAAACCAAATTAAAACTAAACTGAATTTGAAAATAAAAAGTAAAAACTAAATAAAAATAAAAACTAATGAAAAATGCAAAACTATAACCTTGGTTTAATGAGGGTGGTGTCGTCCGCAAATTTCAGGAGAACTTTGGGAAATTCCTGCAAAGCTTTGTTAAGCAGCTTGGGGCCTTATTTCACACTGATTAAACCATGTGAAAGAAGCACACCAAGATAAACTCATCCCATGACTTTAAGGAGAACTCCACACTAATACACAATTTACATTGTGCTAGTCATCTTAAATTACAATCTAGAAATATAGCCAACTCTCTCCCTAACATGCCTCTGAATATCAGAACTTTAATTTGTGATCTCTGGTGACACATCCTGAATTTGATTCATTTGACAGACAATTAACATTAACACCATTGGCTGGGTTCAGTGAATGTTTTTATCCAAATGACTTGTACTGTGATTTAGATCTTACAGCTGTAAATGAGCAAATACCCCCCTATCCCAGATAAATCCTAATTGGTTCTGTCACTACATTCTACAGTAGTTGTTCCCTTAATCACTGTCTTTGAAAGAACTTTAGGGCATTTCTCTACATGAAAACATGTCTGAGTATTTCACAATCTCCTCAGTTACTGGGATTTTCACGCACAACCATTT